>NW_008602908.1:6540-40020 GCF_000691845.1 Merops nubicus | reverse complement strand
CCCTACACGCAGCTATATTTTGTTTGTTTTGACATCAGAGACATGCTGTTAATTAAATGTCAGGAAAGCAAAGGTGGTAGAGAAAAAGAATGATGTAAAATATGTACATATGAAAATATGTATCTGTATATCTGTGTGTGCGTGTGAAACTAACTAGCTTCTTAAGTTCAGTGATGACTATAAGAGCAAATGGTTGAGATTTTCTGCTTCCTAGACCTTGTTGGGAGAAATGTAACAGAAGGGTAAATGAAATTAACTGAAAAGAATCTCTTTGTACTCAGTCTTTAATAACCAGCTCTTCAGTTTTCATTCTGGAGGTGAACTCTGAGCAGTTGTTCTTCTTTTTGTAATACAGGGGGTTTTTTTGATTTCTTATGGCTTTTTTGGTTTGTTTGTTTGTTTGTTTTTTTTTTTGTTTTTTTTTTTTTTTTTTTTTTTTTTTTTTTTTTTTTTTTTTAATTACTTTTAATCCAGCTGTCAAAAAAAGACCAATATATGAACAAGATGCAGAAGTTGTCACTGGAGTTCTTGCTCTGTCTCAAAATACAGAGGGATCTGAAGTTCAGAGGTGCAAACATTCGATTTTGTCAGCTATAACTACATTTGAGTTAGAAGTTTGAAATGGGAGCAAGCATTAACTATTTTTAACTGTCCATTGAATATGGTTTATAATAATTGTAAGACATGGCAGTGTGGCAGGCACGATAGTCAATTCTGGAAATGTTTATAATATGCTTAGTGATCTGTTGCAGTGATCTTAGTGATCTCCTTGCATAAAATGTGCATTGTGAACTGAAGCATATGTGGAAATTGTGCATTTTAGTCCTGAAGGTGATTCTAGATCCCTCCTGTTGTCCTGTACAAGGGCTACTGAACATACCAAGGAACACATAGCTGGAGCCAAACTCATTTGCAAGGTACTGAGCCAGAAGACAATTGGTCCACTGGAGTTTCTCATACTTTTTCATATGTGACTTCTTGTTTATCTTTACACTGCCAATGACTATTGGCCCAAGTCATGCTCTAGCATGTGAACAGTATTAATTTCTGTACACTCTGGCATTATACAGTCCTCTGACAGCAAATCTACCCTACCTCCCCACGCATATGCATAGAGATATACTTATTTTCTTGCACCAGCTTTCAGAGTAGAGGAAGTAATATTTCCTCTTGGGGAGGGAAAACAGTATTCTACTTGTCCCACCAAGTTATCATCTGCTGAGTTAGTTAATACTCCACACACTTACTTATTTTATGACTTTAATCACTGAATGTGAATGATATGTAGACTTTTAGGCTAGGAAAAAAATCCTACCAGATAGTCAAAATAGATTCTTTTTACACAAGTCTGTTCTGCCTGAGTCTATATCCTGAAAAGGGAGACAGTCAAGTCACAGCAGTATATCAAATAATGTGAGAGGCAGAATGCAAAAATCACAACAGACATCTTATTCAGCAGCAGATAAAATCTGATTGAAAAATTAAATTAAGGAATGGGGTCCTATTCCAAACCCTTCTGGAGACTATTTCTAGATACCTGAGGAGCTGCTTCCCTCTACAGGACCATGCCTGACCATGACAACTAAGGTAACAGAAATACGAGCTGTAAAATGGAAACTAACAGGGAGCAGGAACAGTGCTTTCTTGCACGTGGCTTGAGCAGTGGTGTTTACTCCTGGAATGTATTAGGAATACTGTCAGTTCTTCTGGAAAAGGAAATGTTTTCCATTAGTTGGCTTACATTTCTGCTAAGTAAATAAAACTTGACTGAGGAGGGAAGAAAGGCAGAGAGTAGGAACTGCGTATCAACTGCTTTTAAAAACGTTTTTGAGCAATGTTACTGACAACATATAAAATACTTACATAACCTAGCAGCAGAATCTAGAAAATTTCTAGTGAGAAAGTACATATACTTCATATGCAATCTGCTTGCTGTGATACCAACAGTGTCCTGCACCTTTTGTGGGTGCGAGTAGGGCACTGAGGGGTTGAGGTGGGTCTTGCCACCTTGACATTGTCCAGCTGCCTATGGCCTTTATGACTTCCTTGGCCTCCAGCTCTTTGTCTTTCATCTCATTTAAGGTGAAATCTCACTGAGGGGGAGATTGTCTCCAGTGTATGTTTACATATGAAGTTCATCACAACAAAATGCTTATTTAAATTAGAACCCCTAGGCTGTATATAAAGATTGTATGATCTTTTTTTTCCTTTGTACTTTGAGGGAAGAGTGTCTTGTACGTAATTTATATTAGTCTTTTTCAATTTCCCTGTATTCTTTAGATGTTTGTCATAGACTGAGTCTATGCTGTCACTGATGTGTAATGATGTGTGACGTTCCTTTGAGGAACCTATCTGTAACTTTGAAAACATTTCCTCTCAAAAAAAATTTGCTCAGCTACTCGCACTTCATTCCTTGTCTGCAGGTGTAATTAAACTGTAAGAGCATCATCTCTTGTATTAAGCACAGCATATGAAATAATCTTAGTAAGAAATAGTATCTTGAGTTTAAAAATGGGAATAATCTCTGTCATTGGTGTCTAGAGAAAGTTCTTCTTCCAGTAAACTTCATAGTTCTTTGCCATGCAGCAATAAGGGCGTTAGAAAAAGTTGGATGTAGAAAATAACTTTGGATTAAATGATTAATGGTTGACTTTTGTTTAATTGAAATGGAAATATTAATAAATAGAAGTGCACTCTTTTGAGAAAGACAGACTTCAGTAGTATAAATGATCCATGGTTTAAATTAATATTTGACATTCTAATGTTGCGTGGACCCAGAAAGTCCACAATGATCTCAGAGTTGTGATCCACGTGAGGTTGTGGGGACATGAGGAGACTCTTATCTCCAGAGTCTTTGCTGGTGGTACATGTAATAATAAAGGGTTGCCCAAGTCTAACTCAACTAGAATTTGTATATTAAAACAGGTAAGAAAAGGTTTTTCAGCTATATAATTAAAGAAAAAAATGGAGCTACTTTCCATGTTGCGTTGAGAGCACATATGTTGCTTTGGACGTGACATTAAAAAAAAGTTCAAAAATTTTACCATGACTCCTACTCCCCAAAACTAAAAGAATTAATTATCTTGGGTAATCTGAACAACATCCATCCCAGGAGTATAAAGAAAATTAGAAAAGGAAGATGTAAATCTGGTAGCAAGGACTATGTTGACATAAAGAGCCAGATACATCTGGAAATCTGCAAATATAATACCCATATTTGAAATGGAGACAGAAAAATGATCAATGTATCTACATGCATCTTGTAGTATTAAAGGATTTGAAAAAAAGTAAAATGTTAAAGGAATTATTAAACACATTGAAATACATAGAAAATGTCTTTCATTATAGCACATTCTTTAAGGTGTAGATCAAACTAGATTAGTTACTCCCAGAAATTGATAGAGATACAACATATCCTTTGTTTAGCATAGTGCATCAGCCCGACATTCATAAATTTCAATCATGAAAACTAGTAAAAAACTGAAAAAGCCATGTTTAATAAGAGAATTGTAAGATAAATTAATGTAAATTAATAATAAACAGATGATATAATGACAGGCACTGTTGAAAGGTGGATTACAGTTGCAGATTAGAGATGAAGCTCTCTGGATTAATTTTGGGATTAATCTAGTTTGCTGTTTTGACAGGAGCTATTCCTGTTGTCCATAACTTTATTTTCTTTAAATCCAGGAGGCTAAAATCCTCTTCAGGGTGAAAGATCAGTGCACAAAAAGGAACTAATATAAACTGTCCATAATTAGATGGAAATTATATGAAATTATGCAATACCCTCCAGAAGTAACAAAACCAAAATAGAGACCTATTACTGCTAAAATAAATGAATACCTGCATCAGTAGTGGACTATCCTTCGTGATTTTTAATCTCTATCTAGTGTATGCTTTAATGAAGTATAAAGATATTTAAAAAAACAAACAAAAAAAAAACAAACAAACAAACAAACATAGACTGAAGAGGGAATTTAAAATGTATGCAATAAAAGTAACACAGGGTGATGCTCCAAATAGCAAATGTACAGGAAAATGTTATATAGTCAATCTTCAGTGACACCTCTGTCCTGTGTAATGAGGAGGGCTGGTAGCCTGTTAGGGGAGAAAATTGAGTATGTAATTACATTCCAGACTGTATAATAATGCAAATATTATCAGTGAGGCTGAGTCAACATTGTAAAGGGCAACTTTAATTCAGATACTTTGCTTTTAGATTTAGTGCTGTAGCAATAGGTTTGAGGTGGTTTTTTTACATGTATGTGTGTATAATTCCTATTTACATTAAGTCAGAACACAAAGTATGTGTATTGATCAAATACAAAATTGTTACTATAAGTTAACAGTATTAATTCTAGGACTATTCAGCTAAAGTAGTAAAAATGATATAACTTTCACCATTCACTTTTTTTTCCTTCTTATCTTCCCAGTCTCACAAATATTAGCTTTCTGAATCAAAACTCACCAAAAAAGTTTCCAAGCATCTCCCAATCTGTCCACACTCATTAAGTTCCAAGAAACAGAAAGGCTGATACAGCTGTTAGTAGCACTTTAAAATTGTTGAAATCTCTTTGAGTAGTACAGAAAGATCTTGGTCTATAAGCTGTCCACAGCAAATACGCCAGCACTGCTCCCTTAAAAGGCCAAATTGGCAGTAAAAGTTCTTAAATCCTTAAGAAAGATGTAGAAAACATCTAAGTCAGTAAGAATTAAAAAAAATACATGCTTTTGTGGCATAGATGTTGAAAACCATCTAGGCAGGAAATGGTCTGCAAAGAACGAATTAACATTTATTTCTGTAACTTACCCTGGAATACCTTTTGATGATTATGGAGCCGGTCACTGGTAGAAACTATGCTGCAGCATAGTCATCTTCAGTACATCTCAAACAGGATAAAGAATCACTAAGTACTTGCTCCCCATTAAGTCACCAAAAGTAAATTAGAGGAAATACAAGCTGAAGAAGTCATAAACAGAACACATCTATCATGTTTTATCTTACATAAGACAATACTATGGGGTTGTTTTTTGATGTTCAGTGGTTTGGGTTTTTTTTCAATTTTGCTTTCATGAATATTTCTAAAAACACTGAAAGTACTGGGAGATTATAGCCACCAATTGCCCTACTGGATTTCTTAATGGACACTTGACTCTTCTACTTTCACTTGAACTTTAAAAGTTGCTCAGAATTTCCTCTGATAGCAACTTCCCAGAAGATCTCTTGTAATTGAAAAGAGAAGAAAACAGCAGCTTTCAGTTAAAAACTTTGAATTTTTGTTATTTTCTTGTTGAAAAGCCAACAGAACAAAACAAAACAAAACAAAAACTCTGAAGGGAGCTCTTCACACATGTTGAAGATAACTGAAATCAGACTGTGGGTACTACTGACACAGAGAAATGTTCTTTATTTGATACAGTGACAATTTCACAAAATCATCAGCTTCTGACTAACTCTGAGGAACATAATTTTGTGTTAAAATCTGTACAAAAATGACTGTTTGGTGTCCATTGATTGGTCCCCCTGGTGTCTGTGGGGTTTTTACATCATAAAAATTAATTTAGCAATGCCTCCTCTGTTTTGCCACAAATTAGTATTTTATTGCATTGTGAGCTTGGCAACTCTTCTAATTAAAATGTTTAAGAAAGAAGGAAAAAATTTCATCCCTTGATTTTTCAGTTTTATTCCCAATTCAAGTTCATTATCCCAGACCAAAAGAAAACAAATGGTTCCTATCAGAACTGATGTTCTTAAAGATAAAATAGAAAATCTCTTCCTCTATCCAATGAAATTATATAGGATAATAAGTACAAGCCACATTTTCTGGGACAGGCCGTTTAATTTTCATTTTCATCGTGCATGCTGTTAACTTACAAAAGCAAGTATCCTCTGTCTTTACCAGCTGGACACAGAGGAGGCTTGCTAGTTGTACAAGTGTATAGGTATCTGATTTATGTGTATGATCAGGCGTTCCTGTATATGTAAGCATATTCCAATGTAGGCCATCAAAAATGTGTAAATACAGCAATACTTTGTTCAGGGCATCCTCATTTAAGTTGCCAGATATAAATTTTGTGTAGTCTGATATATATTATTTTGTTTGCCATGGTCCATCTTCCAGACACCCAGAAACGGTGGAGGAGTGGTCTCTCTGAATATACAGGTCCAATTTGTCACAAGCAAGAGTCAAAAATATGCAAATGGCTATTTATGAGCCCAGTGAAGTAGCTGAAAATAAGGTCCTTGAAAGAGTTTCAATTGAAACAGAATTACTCTGTTGTAATTTTAGAAAAAGGTTGTTGGATGAGTACATGACTGAGCTAAGTATTTTTTATTTAGTTAGAGACTTGTAAGGAAAACCAAACAGGATTAAAAGAAATTTTTCAATAAATGCTTGGAGACTGTTAAAAGAAAATGCTAGAATGTCACAATATTTTGTCTATCTCCCTAATTTATCAGCAAAACTAGTTGTGCCTTGAAGGTCCCAAACCCAGTAATGTATAAGAAACGCAATATAGCAGTTTTGAAAGGAATTAAAAGTGGAGTAATTCACACAGCTGGCAACGCCTTAGGAAGGTGGACTTGACATAGGATATGCTTCCAAGGGAATTTTATTTATTAGAGAAGCTGGATCATGGATTTTGGATCCTGTGGCACAGTTCACCAGTTTTTAAACTGTGTCAGGACTTAAGTTGTGCTGTTCTGTGATGCTACAAGCTAGAATGCTGGAAATATTCCTCTTTAGAGAATAACTACAAAATTGTATATGTAAGTTAAAAGGTGGAGCTAGGATCGAAGACTTGATTGCTTGAACTGTTGCTACTGCAGAAAAAAAAAAGGGGAGGGAGGGGGGCAGGGGAAGAGAAAACTAAAGAAAAACATCAAGTCATTCATTCAACTGCCATGATGACAAGCTCAGAGATAATACAGATGTGTGTGCAAGCCAGATCTGGCTTTTATTTTCCTATTGATGTTTTTGTCTTCCTATCCCTCCTCCTCAATGCAGATTAAAGTTAATTAAAATACTTTCAAATTTGTCTGCAGCCCTTTGGCTAATTGAATTGGTTAACAAACACATTGTGAGCTTCCGCCAAAGCTTATCCCATGACTGAGTCATGTTGAGGTTCCTCTGCTCTATGGTATGTTTTAAGTTGTGGGCTGACATTTCACTCTTTCTCTTAATGAGGATGCTAATAAACCTTCCCTTCTCTCTCCAGCAACCTAGAGACACTGAGTCACATAAGCCTTATAACCAGAGGAATTTAGGTTACAAAAAGAAAAGTTTAATGAATGTCCTTTGCCATTAAAGGAAGTACAAAAGAAACGTCTGAAAACACGTTTATCAGAAATAGGAAAATATATTGTTGCACTTAAAAAAAAACAACCAACCAAACAAAAAAAAACAAAAAAACAAACAAACAAACAAACAAACAAACAAACAAACAAACAAACAAACAAACAAACAAACAAACAAACAAACAAAAAAACAAAAAAAAAAACCCAAAAAAAACCAAAACCACCGACATCTGCTGTAGTGAAGATTATTTCTCTATTTCTTGCTTTTCAGTACAGCAAGGCAAGATGAGTCACCTGGTTTCTGGAATATTTTACTGTGTTCAAATTCCATCCCTCCCCCTTCCACCTCTATTACCCTTACTTTCTGCTACAAGTACTTTTTAGAAGCCTCCCATCCTGTTCCCATTAGCCTGGTACCTATGGGCACGGATTGCAAGGATTACGATGATGGACACGGGGTTTTCTGATTCTACATTACCTAATACTGGAAAATTGGCAGAAGCTTGCTGCCTGGGACAGGGCTGTGCCTCTCAGCAGACCTACAGGGTAAAATGGAGTGTGCTAATGTGTGAAATGTAAATCAGGCTGTACAGTGCAGTGCATAGCAAACAGCAAGGTTACGTGGGTTGGGAGGTGAAGCAAAAGTTGAAGTTTTTTTGTCCTGTGGGAAGCCTAAGGGAGTTGAGAAGTTTCTCACGGTGCAGTACCTTGTGCTGAGTTTAAGGCAATAGGCTATGAGAGATGGCAAGAACTGTCCACCATATGACAGCCTATAATGTTGTTAAATTTTTGACAGTAGTCCTCAGTTTAGGCATTTACAATACTGTTTCTTGTTTAAAAGCTGAAAGGGATGTGGATGAATGAAATGAGTGCTTCATGAATGAATTCTGTAATATTCTTTTCCCACAGTTAGAAACGTAAACATGTTGGGAATGGGTTCAAGAGATCAAGATGTGGAGGTGCCAGCGATATGTTTTAGACTGTTTATAAATCTGAAGGAGTAAAAAACAATGCTGGATAAAATAGATGTAGGTATAACTGTTTAGTTTGGGATTTTCTTTTTGTTATTGTTGGGTTGTTTCTTTTTATTTTTTACTGGCTGCAGAAATTGCTGGTACTTCACACTTCTGGAAAAGCAAGACAGAACAGCAAACTCTTCATCAGGCCACAGATCAGGCAGCAGATGGCAACTTTGGATAGCCTCCGATCAGACTGGCTTGAATTAGAGATGAGTCCCATCCTCTTCCAAGTGAGCACAATGCTAGGCTGAACTGGGAATTGGATCATGTCTAAACATTGTGTCTGGATTCAAAATGCAGCAGAGTTTTGCTGTACCTGATCCAAGGGCTTGGCTTGAGCCAAATTCTAATTAGGGCTCATAACTTAGAGAAATGCTCTGTGTGTTGCCATCAGTAACTCTGTGTTACCTATCTCCTCTGTTGATACTTTACAAAAGATAAACTGTCTCTAGGGCACAGCTGGTCTCCTAGGGCTGTTTATAGCACTCCGTTTTAACACCCAAATAGGAAAAAATGCTATTTGATTTGCTAACTCTTTTTCATCTCCTTGAAACCAGCTGGACTTAGGAGACATTCACTATGAACAATCTTTTGATAAGTAAAAGGAAGGTAACCTCTGAAGTAATAAGTAGCTTTTAAGTAGTTGTTTGCAAATCAGGAGCAATTTGTTCTTTCCCAATGTATTGTACAGATGGAAGGGGGAAACAGCTTCAAGACAGACTTCATAACAGCAAAAGGACAAAACCTGGGAAACAATTTTGAAGACAATCGTTAATGTAGTTGACAAAAACCAGAGGAGTCTCTCTAATTGGTTTTCCGAGTCCCTCGTTCTCAGACTAGCTGATTGGGGTTCTGCTGCCTAATGTTACTTTCCACTCTTTGTAATCCCTTGCTGCACAGTGAAAGGGAAAGTGTTGTGGGATTTCAGGAAAGGCAGCCCTGTTTTCTACTCCCTGGCCTTCCATGTGCTCTTGTGATAATTGCTTAGGTTTATTACACAGACCTAGTGTCTGCATCTCACTGTAGACTATCCTACTTAATGTGACTCTTCACTGTGGAGCTGGGCTCAGCTGCAAAAGGATCTCAGCACCTCATTCTTGTTAGAGTTCACACTGCCAAACCCCTACATTAGGAATGGAGGTGATGTTCTCCCTGGCTAGCAAAATAGAAACAGACACAGGCAGACTAAGCCTGTGCAGCACACTCATACTGACACAAATCTATGTAGGTCCTTCTCTTTTGTCCACCTAGAAACTATTGTTTTATAGAGACAACTGTTTTATTCTATGCACATGCTCATAATTTATACCACTAATGTACACTGAGCTCACATGGACACAGCAGCCACTTCCTGCTGCCTCCTCTTCTCTGCTGATAAAATCACTCTGGGTGAAGCTAAAAGGTAGAAATAACACTTCATCTCCTCCATCACGTCTAGCGGGAAGTTTATTACCCCACAAGGGCTGTGGGCCTTGACTTCTCTGCCCGTGTGGGCAAAAAGACAATCTCATATTTACTGTGAGTTTATGGGCTAATGTGTTGAAAGTCTGAGCTTAGACATAGCAAAGGCTGTGCAATGCTTCAGACTGCTTTAGCATGCATGGCATCCATGCCTTGTTAACATGCCAACCTAACTCCACTCTTGCTTCACAGACAAGTAGCACTTTTTTAGCCACAAATCTATTATCTTTCTCATTTGAAGGGCTCTGAATAGCTTTACAGCAACATTCTGCTTTTGTAATACAAGTCTTTTCACATTGATAAAAATACTTTAAGAAATGAAAAATAAAATTCGACAGTGACAGAAATTCCAGTTGTTTCTTTCATCCTCCTAGTGTGAGCCAGCAGGTGCAACTTAACATTCTTTAAACAAACCTTCCCCCTGCTTTGTGACTGAAGAAAGGCTTTGGCAAATGCTTATCCTTTGATATGATGTGTACTTGACAAAATTCACAGGGAGATCTGAACTGCTGCTTTGAAGCAAATGCTTCTTAGAACACTGGAGTGCTAAAGTGCACTGTGATTTGGCTTGATTGCTAGTAAGACATCATGTAAAATGTGCCCATTATGTCAATTCAAAGTCAAGTCTAAACACACTGACTTCTGAGAAATCTGAAAATAATTTGTGGCCACGCAGCGATGGTGATTTATTGCTTATCTAATTTGCATTTCTTTCTCTGTCTCTCAGTTCCCCACTGCATTTCTAGCTAAGCAGTTTGTGAATCGCCTGGAATTCATTAAATATTTTCCATTAAAACCTCATTCTTCTCTCCTTCTCTCCTCGAAAATGCATTGCACTTCCAGCTGAACAGGAAAAGGGGTGGGACCAGTCTCCCTTTCCCAGCTTCAGGGTTGTTCCAGATTCATGCTTGGTCAGTGCAGGTATTCTATTTGATCTAGAATATTTGAAAAGATATCGGGACCAGCAGTGAGGACAGAAACTCTCACAGCATTGCCCAGGAAAGATTTATTGGTGAAATGAAACTAATGCATCTCTTTCTGCCCTGAAAATAACCAGAAAATAAACAAAAAAAAACAACAACAAAGCACCCATGCCCCCAAAAAAACAACCCCAATCCCAAACCAGAAGATTGCTGGAACACCTTTTATCCCTTTTTTCTCCTCGTGTCTTGAAAGTCACCATGAAGTGGTACAGTTTGTTGCAATGTCGTCTTTCCTTCCTGCACGTGAGTAACCCCTAGTCTGGTGGTAGCTGGCTGTGCATGAGCAAGCAGCTTCAGACATGATTCCCTGAGTCTGGAGAGCACTTGCAAAATGCTCAACCTGCCTCTTCCACAACAGATGGCAGATAATGCCATCCTGGTTAAGGATCTCTCTCTGATCTGAACAAGCTGTCTAATTTAGCAGTGATATTTCAAGATGCAGATTCTTGAAGCTTAGGAAATGCAAGTTCAAACATGAAATTTGGTGTGAAATTTTAATGCTGGATGTAACTACCAGAACAACCTCCTTGGATGCTTAGTTAATTCATTTTCACTTGACATATTTAAAGCAAGACATGACAGCTTCGTAACAGATTTTCTATAGTCTAATAAGAAACCATCACCTTGAAATGGGACTTTATGGTGTGGTCATCAGGGTCTGAAGTAGTATTCACAAAGTTAGTGTAGACAACTCTAATAGTCCATCTTGGCCTTAAAAATGTGCTAGACACTTTTCCATCCAGCTGTTCTGAATAGATGAAAAACTTCCTCTTGCGGGGAGTGGTAAATGTTCTTTACTGAGGTGAACAGAGAGGTCATGCTGGGAGTGGCCAGCAGGAGTGAGTGTGTTCAGCAGTCAGCCCCTGGCAGGCTCCAGACCGGCAGGACATATTTGAGTATGCTCCATTCATCACCTGCAAACAAGAAACCTTTTCCCAGTTTAGACTGAATAAATGAATGCAGATAATTAGCCACTGCATCAAACATCAGAAGCAGGCAAGTTAAGGAGAAAGATGCTCCAGGCAAACACCTCACAGAAAGCGTGGTACAGGTTGCAGTTCATGCTCAAGATTTGTTTTCCTGCCTAGGCCACTGTAAGAGCTAAATTCCCTAGAAGCAATGAGGGTTACTTGTTTGAAAAGCATATCCATGGTCAGTAAGTCTTGCCCTTGGACAGCAAAGAGGGTGTGTGTCAATTACGTCCCTTGACTTGTCAGGTTTCAGGAAGGACCAGCTGAGCTGTTGAGGTTTGTTAACCTCTTGGCATCAAAACAGTAAACTACACATGTTCAGCAAGAAATTGCAAACCCTTTGCCTTAACTCAGCAGGATAAGTGTGCTGAGCAAGGGACCTTAGTGAGATGCGTATTTGGACCTTATCTCAGCAAGCAGAAGTGCTGAGCCAGTAGCGACACGATGGCTTTGGCATCAGGCTAACGAGCCAGGCTTGCTGATGTTAGCGCTCTTGGATTTCGGCTCCTGGACATCAGGCTGGAGCATTGAAGACGTTGTGCCTGTAATATCACAGTACCTAATGACTTGGCATCACCTCCTCAAGCTAGAGCTGCCATGCTAATAACCACAGGGACTCAGCCTGCGACTTAGCTGAGAATCTATTAATTAGTGGTGCTAAGCCAGGAGCAGCAGAGAGTCCTGCAAAATACATACTGATGACAGCCCTGAAAGAGCTTTGCCTCTGGTAAAGAGATTAATAGTTGTAGTATAGAAAGTGAAAACTTGCTGTTACATCTTCTGGTTTGGCTGCATATTGCACCCCTCGACCTTCCATGTTATAACGTAAGAGCTGTCATCCCTTTTTCAGAAGCTAAAGGAGGCTCATTTGCCCTTTTTTTTTATAATCTTTTTCAGTCAGTCTCTTTTTCTTGCATCTAAAATTATATGCAACTTCTGAATTGGCATCAGACAAAGGCATACCAGAGGAGCTAAGGGGAGAAATTCACTGTCAGATTGGATCAAAGTGGAAAAAAACGAACTGTTGTTTCTGTTTTTTTTTTATGTATGTCCACGAGACTCTTCTATTTTCTAAATGGAAAACCATGGAAATGGGTAGGGAAGAAAAACAACCTCAGATCTGATTATCTTTCTCAAACTAGTTATTTGTAAAGTAAAATGTATTTTATCTTCTCCGATACGATTGAGGGGAGTAGGGAAGATGATTTCCTTTCTCTCCCTTTTCCCCAAGTTTCAGTCTCTTCCCATGCCCAGTAAACGTTTCTATGAGTCTGTAAAAGGATGTTTGGGTGGCACTTAGACTATCAATACTCTATTAGCACTAAGTACTACAGTCTTCTTTTTGTAAATTATAAACTGTGCAGTTTCCATAGTGACCTAAAGAAGAGAAGAATCTGAGTAAAGAGTAGCTGATGTAAGTGAAGATAAGCAGTACAGCAATGTAGAATGTTTCAGTGGCTTTGAGTTTTGTTTGTTTGATCAGTTTGGGTTCTTTTTCTTCCAATGTGTATTTTGAGGAGCAGACTAATCCTAACTCAGAAGAAAGATCTTTGGCAATGACTGGGCAGCTACATCCTGGTGTGAAACTGTTTCTAGTGTTCTTCAGTATTCAAGGATATTCTTCATTTTCAGCTATCCATGTATTTTCACCAGCTCTTTTTCCTTATGGTATTACAGCTTAAACAGATGCATATCTACGACCTGTATCTTTCTCTGAGATTTGAGTGACAAATGAGGCTTCATGAAATGCAGAGAAGACTTGGTTACACACCCCCATTCCACAGTGGTGCCACTGCAGCAAGAGACATTTGGTTTATGCTACAGAAAAGACATTCAGCACAAAATTGTGTTCTTTCACAAAGTTCCTTGAGCTCTGCTTTTAAACTGACTTTTTTTTTTAGGCAACAATAAGCAGGTATAGCCATGTTTTGTTCAATGTTGGTTAGGGTTTTTTTAATTACGGGCTGGGAGTGTGTGACCAGAGTTTTGGGGTGGGCAAGGAGTGCTGAGTTTTGGTAGGTAAGAGGATGTTTTTACACAATATGACATTTAAATTGCAGTCTATAACATCTCTGTGCAGTGTTTGGTTCAGTGGATATCCCTTTAGAAACAGAAAAATTATGATTAACATTTGGTTGCTTGTACAGATGGAGCATCAGGGATGTAGAAAGCACGTGTTCTGTATTGTTTTTGTGAAGATCAACCACAGGTATAAAACTGAACTTAGGGAAATTTCCAGAAATACTGGAACTGTGCTGCCCTTTCTTAGGCTGGTGTCCTTGAACCTGAATACAAGCTCATTATGAATGGGACACTTTTAAGGCACAGGAAAACTGTGATCCGGCCATAGAAATGGCCTTTAAGAACACCATTTCTCATCCTTTCTGAAGCATTTTAAAATCAAATGAGGGTGAGGGGAAGAAAAAAATTCCAGACTGAGTCTTCCAGTCTGCAAAATTTCAAGTCACTGCTCTGGAGTGGCTTCCTCCACACTGCCACATGCTTAAAGGTGAAGCTTTAGAGTCTGAGCACTGAGGCTGATTCTTCTATGCCAACCATGCTGTTCCCTATTGCTACTTAGCTGAGACCTGAACCATACATTTAGAGCCCCTCGTTGAGTTTTGGCCTACATTAAACCAAGTTAGTGCATGTGCAGAATCCTTGCATAACTAATATAGCTACCTACAGTTACCCAAGTTATCCAGTGGGGTAAGAAGCTCAGTAAGATGGTTAGGTTGTTCATGTCATGACAGCAGACACATATCTGTAATAGCTGATGCTCTGCCCTGCGCTGGGTTGAATGAGGAAATTCTTCTTTGCTGTAACAATAAAAGAAGGTAAAATATGCTATAATAGTTTAAATACATTTGCATTACTCTGATACATCTATAACAGCATTCTACATGAGATTCTATATGGTGTGGATAACAAGACAAATCAGACATTCCAGCTGCAAAAACACAGTGTGCAGAGAATGATGTGCAGTTCAGCTGCAAAAATACAGCATTTGTGTGATATTATGTTCAACCCTCTTCCCCCAAGAGGTCTCTCTTCTAGGTCAGTGTGGAAAAGACAGCCATTGCCAGCACAATGCAGTCAGTTTGCTTGGGTATCAGGACACTTGCTTTTCTGCAGTTGCCAGCTGGGTGCTCTTAGCAAATATCAAAATCAAATAAAGAAAATCAGACTGTCAAAATCCAAAAGAAGTTAGTAGAGATAAACACAGCTTGATTTTTGGTGGTGTTTGCATGTGTGTGAGAAAGAGTAAAAATAAATAGACTTTTTGAACCTACTGAGTTTCCGTTAAAGGGGTGCTTAGAACAACTTTTCATTTGGGTTCCTTTCAAATTTAAGTATATAATTTATTTAGCTTTAGTTCTGTAATTAGCATCATCGTCTTCATCTTTCGTCCTGGTAGATTCACTGAATGGTGCAGCTCCCTGTAAGAGAAGTTCATTTATCCAGCCATAATTTGGCAGGTGTGTATAAAAGATTGCAATTACACACTTGCACCCCTCAGAGGTGAGCAATGAATTAAAACTTCCCGTGAGAACCACCTCACTGATTTCCTTTTCTTCTTATCACTGCTGCTGCTGGTAGCTGGCTGTGTGAGATACTGGCTCTGCAGGTTCTCATCCTGGCATCATACGTGGCTGGGTGCTTTAACTGTTTAAAAAGGTGAGCTCGCAAGTGACAGGAAAAACCCTGAACTGTCCAGGTCTGTCTTCTGTCAAGGTTTATGAGGGGTTTTATTCTTATTATATAAGAATAAAACCAGCTTTAAGGATGCAGACTCAGAAAGTCCCAGCTGGTAGGATTAGGAAAAATGTCTTGTTGCACCAAATTTACTGAGAGAAACAACTGAGATTTCGTACAGTCTAAATTTTCCCTAATCCAGTACATCCTGTATTCTATTCAGAGCACCGATTCACAATGTGATTCTCAGATAGCGTGTGTAATTCATTTGCTAATGCAAATTGAATGGTCCAGGCAACAGCACTTAATAATAATAAAAAAATAAAAAAAGAAAAAGAAAAATAAAACACTACAGAAAAATCCAGTGGCTGAAAGTTCACAGCTCTGTCCTTGTTTTTCCTACCTGCACATCAACCTCTTGCCTGCTCTGAAGCAAACGTTTTACTTTCACTGTCCTGAGAAGTGGCCACTTGCATATAGTTCATGTTCTGACAATCCAACCTCATTGATATCACTCGATATAAGTCATTTTGGGTTCTTCTTAAGCTATCATGTACTCACAGCTCACAGCTCCAATTTACCTCCCTGCACAGTAAGTCAGGTTTAAAGTAAAAACACTGAACAGAACCAGCTCTGTTCTACCCCAAACCAGGATACCAGGAAATCTCAAAACCCCTCTGATTAAGCTCTGGAATTAACATTATACTGACAGCGATAATGGAGGAGCCATGGACAGAATGGCTGCATAGACCAAGCTACGGCCTGATTTTTTGCATCCTGTGAAGATGATGCTCACAGATAGGGGGTAGGCTGCATTTGAGGAAGAGTACAAGAGAAGTACATGCTGTTACACTGCCTTTTTCCCCAGAGTGATCAGTGTTATTTTATGGTCTAAAGCTGAGGCAGTTAGAGAAAATTCAAAACCAGATGAGATGCAAACTAGATATGCTAATAATTCAATCACAAGATGATTTTGACTATGAACCATGTGCCACTGGGGTAGGTAGAGTGGAGAAAGCTGTGGTACATTCTTAAATCTAAAATTTTCAAGAACCCCACTCCACCGTGGTTGATTTGATACTGAAACTTGGAGAGATACAGGAAGGTGGCATCTTCCTGGATTTCACATGTCTGTACCTGTAAATGTTAGGATGAAAAGGGTATTTTTAAGAAGTTTTGAAAATGGTGTGATGAACTGTGCTCTCTTTAGTTGCTGACAGATTCAGCAACTGATGTAGCATCTATGTTATCTGCTAGGTAAACAAACACTTTTCAGATAGCTTTGGGCTTCCATGGTGGTGCCTGCTCTCCTAGTACTTCAGAAGAGAGCTAGGAGTGCTGCTTACATCTCTTTAGGGAATTATTACCTCCACTTCTCTGCCAGTACATTTGTCCCTGCTGACAGCACAATGAGGAAGGGTCTCCTGCACGACAGAGGTGAACATCAGGAACTGAGCTCTGTGTGGCTCCAGACATGTCCTGCTCCACCCTGTCCCTGAGAGCTCTTCAGAAGGGGAAGCAGACAAGGGAGAAGACTCACTGGGTAAACCATCTTGCTGAACCTATAGTTCAGGTTGGGGGTCTGCTAGAGTTTGTGTGTTTGCTTTGTTTGGTTGGTTGTTTTCTTTTTTTCTTTTCCCTACTTAAAGTGATTCTGTTGCAGCTGCAACAGTTAATGAAGTGCTAAAAACAGAGCTGTTATTCAGTACAGGGGGGAAAGTCTTCCCTTTCCTGGCTCCCCGCAGGTTCCACAAGTCACTTGAATGGGTTACGGGGGAGGACTTGGCTGTTAGCTTAAGCAGGATAGCTTGGTGAGCAAAGCTTGTGATTTTCATAAACAAACATCTAGGCAGCTGTATCCCACCCAGGTTGGTGATGGGAGGACAAACTGTGAGCCATGGCTGGAGATCTCCTCAGTTACTGCACTCCTGGCTTTTCTCTTCAGCAAGGGGAACTGAAAGCATTCTCCTACATGCAAGAAGGGACTTTCAACTCAGGATAAAGCCATTTGCTTTGCTCTGAATTTGTCAACCAAGGTGTTGACGTTTGTCTTATTTTGGTTTATTGCACATAAGTCATAGTCATAGATATTCTCCAAACTAGTTATTGCACACAAACAAACAGATGTGCAAGAAGTTTGCTAGCATATTTACTTTTCTGGTCTGAAACTAATGAGTGACATCATTCATTAGCAACTGTCTTGGTCATGCAACCCTTTCCTGCAAAAATCTTGTCCTGAGAATTAAAAAAATAAAAAAAGGAGATAAAAACCAGTAAAATTATAGCAAACACATAAGTATAGCTGAATACTTAATTGAAATAATAAATTATTTATTTCAGCAAGATCATGAGTGAATCTGAATCCTGGACTTCCTGTCCTATGCAAAGGGCCCTGAGAATGTTTATTTAAGTGGGAAAACTTTCTTTGCAAGGAAGTGGGTAAACAGTGGCCTCAGGAGTTCAAAGCTAAGGTCCTGCAGAAGAAATACCAAAGCTCAAGGGCCGTGCCCTTAATTTGTGTACGCCATTGGTTACAATTTATATCCATCAAATATCTGTTTCTCAGTGCTTATTTACATTATTTGATCTTCTTGAGCTTGCAGAAACTGATTATTTGATTTTAGTCTTCAGAAGCTTCTGTCTCTTCAAGCTTTAATGACATATAAAGATAATGCTAGAATATCCTGACTTTGGCAGTGTCTAGATGATTTTGGTCTTATCTTGAAACAAAAATAAGACAGATTTGTCTACGTATAGAAGAAATTCTCAAAACATTTGAATACATATGTATTTAAAATTAAATCAAAACTACTTCTCTTATATTGCTGAAGGCTCTGGAGAAACTGTACTCCAGACATTTTATGGCAGCAACAACCTTAAGGCCAACTCTTTTATTTACCAATACTTTCAGCAGTGTTTGTGTGAGTTAAGTAACAATAATAATTTTCTTCTACTTTTATGTTTTCTGCATCTGTGAGAGAAATTTTTCCAAACAAATGAAACAAGAAGAAAAATGAATCTAGAATGTCTAAGTGAGGTACAATGTCCCATTTATAGTGTGCTCCAAGGACAACTTGTCAATAGAAGTGCTTTTCTCTAATCAGCATCTGGTGGAGCTGCAGACAGAAAATCCCGAAGAAATGTCAGTGGTGCCTAAAATAATGACAAAGTCATTTTCAAGTTATTTTCAAAGGAGGCATGTACTTCTCCCATGGTATGACTATAAAGCTGTCAGAGATTTGAGCAGGCGGTTAGCCCCAGCACACAGTGCTTCTGACCTGTGTGTTTTCCTAAGTCAGATATAGAAGTTGTAGCACAGTATCCCAGAGAACATTAGAGCTGAGACAGTCTAGTGGTGTTCATTAGAGACTGAGCAATAGAGGAACTACTAAACACAGTGAGGAATACAAGTTTCCACTGAAAATTTCTGACTTGATCATGGTTTGGATCAGTCTCTGTGGGATCCTTTGTCTCCACAACACACAGGGGTACCACTGGAGCTGTTGAGGAAGCTGAGGGGAATAACATGGTCTGTTCTTAAGAGGCATCCACTGAAAAAGTTTGGCTTTAACTCGGTACCAGCATTAATAACTTCAAAGGGCACTGCATTATTCATTTATTTGAATGGGAGCAGGATGAGCCCAGGAAGAGCCCTTGGCCTTGTTGAGTGCAAGTCAATTTTTCTCCTGTGAGTTCATTATCAGTACCTCTGGCTAGCTATCTTTCAAAATCATGTGATTCCAAAATGTATCAAAATGCACTTTGGTTGTTTTTTCCCCTTTTAACAGAGGAAATCTTTTTTTTTTTTTTTTTTCATCCACTATTTGTGGAAGTGTCTCTGGGAATGAACCACCATAGAGACACCCTGAAATGGTTTTGATTTAATAATAGTTCAGTACCAGATTCTGGCAGGTTATAATGACTCCCTGGGAGCTTTCCACTCCTAGTTTTATCTGGTTTAAATCTAACCCTATTAACAATGTCCATGAGGTGACATCATTACCTGTCAGGAGGCTTACATAAAACGAACTGGAGTTACAGAACAGTTTCTAGTAGACAGCATCAGGCTGGGAGTACGAACAGCATCTGTGTCCCAAAAGCCTTTTCACTGCACAGGAGGCTGACTCCGTCTGGTTGACTGCTGCTGGTTTCCTTGCTGTGACACAGTGCATAGTTACTCAAAACTGGTTATAGCTGGAGTGCCTAGTTGTATTTTAAATATGTATTTCAAACAAAACAGCAACAGCAACAAATCAACATACAAAAACAAAAAGAGGTGGAAAAAAGCCTGTGACAAATAACCTGTTGCTTACACCAGCATGAAAATTATTTGCATGTTTCAGCAATGCCATTTTGCAGCCCTAGAACAATTTAAAACCTCAACAAATTTAGAGCCTTAGAAGGGACATAGCAAATATTAATCAAACTGCTTTTCTGCATGGCCCCAGGCCATTGATTTTAAACACCTAAGCTTCACTAGCCTTTAGTTTTTCATTTTTAGGCAGGAAGTTTATTAGAAAGGTAATCTACAATACTGCAAGAAAATAAAGGCCTCTGATACTTTCCGAGTCAGCATTTAAGTGGCTCAGGTTCATTTTGAGAAGAATAATTTGTAAAGGTGTGAATAAATAATACCAGAGTTCTAACTATCCAAACACATGATACAGAATACCCTGGGAAAATTTCCTCTGCTGCATGCTAATGACTGATTGTTGGCTTTTATGTTGTGAGTGACTGTAAGAAGTAAATAATTTCAAAATAGCTGACATGCTCAGGTCTGTTTAAGCAGCACTTGTCAAACTGCATCCTCAAGCCAATGTGAGACATGAGTTCAGTTTACTGCTAAAATCAGTGTGGTCTCTTTGTCTGCATTTGTAAGCAACCATGCAAGATCAGCTGCTGAACGTAAAGCAAGCAATGGTTTAGTGTGAATTGCATTGCACAAAATTGCTATTGTATCAGTGTCTCTTCCTGTGGATGTAAAGACGTTTAGACATTGGGTAGGTGCCTATCCCATCTAGGAGAATCATCCTCAAACTAATTTTAAGAGCAATAGTGAAAATATGTTCCCTCATGCATTCTTGTGTGGAGAAACTTTTTTCAAGTTGTTAATCATGCCTTGTTGGATATGCCTCCAGCCATATCCATAGCATGTAAAGCTTTCTTTTTTCTTACTGCAGCTATACTGAAGTAGGTCTTTTTCTATTATTATTTTTTTTACTTATCCAAGAGAAGAGTGTTGTGTGCTTCTGTCTTTGTCCACCGCTATTTCTTTCTTATACGAGAAAATCCTGAACAGAAATTTTCAAGATCATGAACAGAAACTATCTAAAATGATGCTTTGCTTTTCAATTGGATCTCTCTGCTGGTGCTAGCAAGAGGTCTTTTGAAAGGTAAGGACCTGTTTCTCTATTTCTTACAAAAGAAATAAAATGCTTGGGCAAGGTGGACACCATAAATTTTTCTCTGCCTTGTGAATCCTGTGTTTCTTTGTTGTTTTCTGAGTTATTTTCAAAGGAAAAGCAAAAATAAATAAGTAGTACAAAGCATAGCCATACAATTTACAGAAGCAATGAAAATAAGTCTCACTTTTACTAACTTTCTTATCCCAGATGACAATTAACATGTTCATCTGTATTGAATTTCTCTTTGGCTGTCCTCATTGTGATATCCAGGCATTGAGGTTTGCTATTAAACAGAGCAGTGTATGAGGGAAGTCTTGCCACTGTTACTTTTGGCTTTTGACAAGAACACAATTCCTTTCACTGTCACCTACCTGAAAGGGCAGTTTTGGGTCTTGAATTGCTTGATATGAACATCTGCTCTTATCTGAATTAAGAACCAAATATAGATCCTACCAAAATTTCACCCTGATATAAAGGACGTGGGCCACTGCTGATATGAGCCAGTCCTGAAGTGGTGACATAGATTTCAAAGGTTTCATCTCTTACTTCCAGCTCTTTGAGCCTGCTCAGGATTCATATTAGTCAAATCAGCTCTCTTTGCCTTTTATCCCTCTTCTGTTCTTTTGCATATCTTAATGGAAAGAGGAATCCATCCAGTAAGTCAAAGGATGAAACTACCCCACTGAGAGTGAATAAGTGGTTGTATCACTGAATATAGTTTTATTGTACTTTAATTTCTCACAAAGTATTTGCATAATTTTTAACTAGGTTTTGTGTTGGTAGGTGGTTCCCTGTCTGAATTTGTGTTCCACTCTGTTTACTTTGGATTAAAAGCACTCATCCAAAATTAGTATTCAGTGAGCAATTCTCTATCACAGTCATATGCATAGCTTCTTACCATCTGGCGTCACTATGGCTACTACTGGCCCAATTCAGTTTCCATGGTAGTCAGTGGAAATTTTTGAGGCTGATTTCACAAAGCAACACGTCCAACACAGGAGAAAAAAGGTGTTAATCCAGAAAAATTACTAACAGAACCTGTCACTGAAGTATATATTTTCTTCACTTTGCCCTATTTGTGTTATAGGGAAAAAGTAATCCCTACCTGACAGATGGGGAATGCTGACCTCAGATTCATCCAATATTTGTAAAGAGATGGACAACTGTAAAATTTGGTCTTCGAAGCACCCAGTCAGCAGCTTAACTCTCCTTGAGAAAAGAGCTGTGGGATGAAAGCAAGTACAAGATACAGGCAAGATCAAGTAACACAGCATCATATTCACAGATTAGGAAACAAAGGTACCTCTCTTAGCAGCCTTTTGCTCTTATGGAAGAAATTTCCTTCTAGATCCTTCTATGGTTATGTTTAACAAAGTTATGTGTCTATTTGATATCTGATTAATGCAAGTCCTTTGTTGTTTCTACAGATTTTCAGGAATCGGAGAATTAGATCACATCGAAAAAGGTTCTTGAATTAGCTGAATGACTATAATCAAGGGCAGAATTTGGCCTGGTATTTTCATTGCATTGTTGTTAAATGCTTCATGTGTCTCTAATACAATAGTAATACAAGAGCTAGCAATCTTTGTCTCCTTGACTGCCTTATGAGTAAGACCAGAACCTCACCGGGAGAAAGGGAGCTACAGTATTTCAAAGTGATTTTCAGGTAGTCTTTCTAACTATTATTTTTTTCTCCTCTCTTTAGTTTATTCTTTTTCTGTGTGTTAAAAATCACTTTGCCTCCTCTGGAGAGATTTTCCCTATCCCATGCCCTCTCTACTCCCAGCTTCCCTGACCCTCTTTTTACCTTTCTTTTCACACGATACACAATTTGGGTTGTTTTCAAACAATTCTGAACTTTTACTTTGTTCTGATTTTATTTGTGGCCTGAAAAACAAAGTGCATTAACTTGAAACAGACACTGAGTTGGCTATGGGGGTAACTTGCAAAGTACTGATGCTTGGAAAGTTCCCAAAAGAAAACAAAGCCCAGCAGTCTTGCCTTGTTTGTAGAGCTGATGGAGATCATTGACTCCTAAACCTTTGCCATCTCCTTCCAACCAGACCCTTAAAATAACAAATACATGGGATATGTCAAACAGTTACGGTCATCTGAATCATGAGCCAGACTTAAGAGTGACATTTAGGCTGTTCCTGCACACAAACATGAGTAGCTTAGTTTTTGGGCAGCTCTGTCACACATAGCAAGTTGTGCTGATTTACTTCCACTGAGGAATCGGGTTGTTCACGCAAAACTGGAAATTCAGTAATGAACTTTCAGTTCATTGCTAAAGTAGCTGAACACGTTTACCCACATCACAGCAAAACGTCACTCTTCACTGATGCCATGCTCTAGATATGCCTCAAAGTTTAAACAGGGAAAAGTGTGCAGCCTTAATGGGGGTCCTGCACTAGAACTTGCACACAGAGAATGAAGAGGGCATCTCTAAACAGAAGATTAGCCAATGTTCAAAGGCACAGAGTTGTTTGGTTTTTCCTCGCTCAAATGGGATTACAATAGGGGTATGCAAACAAATGCTATTTGTTTCTATTTCTGTTTCAGAAATAACAGTAGAGTTTCCAGTATTGTCACCAGTAAAAAGTGGAGATGTAGCGTGTGTCTTCATAGTGTCTTCCACAGGAAAAAAAAAAAAAAAATGGTGGTTTGCATATTCTCCTTGCTTACCACAGGATTTGCCACAGGCTGAATATTTATCATAGAATCATTATAGTTGAAAAGGTCCTCTAGGATCATCAAGTCCAACCACCATCCCAACGCTTCCATATGCACCAGGTTAAAGTGGATAGGACTATCAAAACCTTAAGGTTTTGATGTACATGTGCTTACAACTAAAACCAGGCTTGGTTGCCTCACCATGATCCGTCAAAAATGGTTCATGGTTATCACAGAGCACTGCACAGCTCAGTGCAAGCACTGTCTGCTGTGCCTTCAGTGCCAAGCCTTCAAGCAGCACCAAAGTTTCTTCTACAGTGGCCAGCATGTGTTTGAAAGGCTGCATGCTGAAGATATACTACATATTAATTTGACTTAGAGCCTGTCAGTCATACGAATCAGTGGGGATTTTGATCACAGAATACTGTTTTGCTGATTTCTCCTTCATGCTTACCTCAGATATGCTTGCTTTTTGTTTGGCTTTCCTTATCCTTCCTTCCTTCCCTCTCCCTTTTACTTTCCTATACTTTGGCCATAATAAGTTCACCTATATAGACATACTCACCTAAAGAGAACAGCATGTAATAAATTGTCATGCTAAAAGAAGAAATGTTTTATTATCTCTCAGCTGTTGTACCTGGTGTATGACTTTGGTAAGAAGTGGGACCTGAAGAACTCCTTTCTCTCATGTAGCAGCGAGGCTCTGTGGAGTGACTCCAAAGCAGGCAACAGAGTTACGCTCTTGTGAACACTGACGGGTGAAGCGAAACCAGAGCCAGCTCTGCATGTTCCCTCTCACAGCACCCTCTCTCCCACAGCATTATGCAAGTGTATTACATGTGTTCACTGCTCTCAGCATTTCTTTTTCAGGCCACATCTATATAGAATTACTGAAGGCATCTAGGTAATAACTTGAAAGAAAATAGACTCATTCAATTAAAGATTTTGAAATTGCAATTAGCCCTTGAAAGAGGGAGAGAAATCAGGGACGAATAACAGATGGTGGTGGTAGCTAATCTTTCAGCCTATTATTTTACCATATGGGGGTCTTTGCCACAGATTTTCATGCTGAAAATAAAGAAATTAATCACTGTGTGACAATATTTTAGTTAAATAGCTCTGTTGCAGTGATATTCGCCTCCATCTAGAAACCATATGCAAAAGTATAGGCTCCAAAACAAGATACAGCTGCATGTAGGCTGTTTTTGTGGTGAAAGACATCATATGACTTCAGAGGAAAAAGAGCTCCACCATTTAGTTTACATGGAGAAAGTGAATTTTCTGGCTATGCTAAGGAGTCTGTGAAAGGAAACCCATGTACAAACACCCAGTGGACTCTAATAAGAAATGATACCTTCTCCACGGAATTGTACGGAGAATTACATTATCACGTGCATAAAACTCTATAGGATGGTTAAAAGGAGAAATTATTTCATTCTGTGTTATGCCAGCAGTCTCTTAGCTGGCTTTTCTCCACTGGAGGCAGGAATGTTTCAATAGCTGCAGGCCTTTATAAATAATTTCTATTCAACTATAGTAAATATTTATAGAAGTTAAGGTATTAAATTCCTCCCAAACCTCACAAGACTTTTCTACACAAGAAATGCCAAAAAAAGCAGTTTTATCTATTCTATTTCTCTTATCAATGTGTCCTTAAAATGCTGTCAAAGTAAGATCATTTCTCTATTGGTAAATGAGAAGGATGGTACCAAACTTCTAGTTAACTTTCCTGCTAGCTATCTTCTCTGTGGTTAAATGTGGTAAGGAGAAGGATTAGCTCTAGAACACTGCTAGCTCTATCTGACTACCAGAGTGTGTTCCAGAATTCACTCAGGCTTTATCATGGTTGTATATAGGCATGATCAGATTGATCTTAAAACCAAATATTGGGCAATACAGGTTCATGTATGGTCATGACTAGAGTGAATATAGGAGACATGGTCCATCTTGAGCCTGCTGCAAGCCCCACAGCCAAACTCATGAATCTGGATGGAAAGAAAAACTGAGAAAATATCAGGAATCCATGTATCCATCCTTTAAATTATCTATTCATTTAGTTGACTTAAGTAGAGGAAACTTCTCAGACTAGAATATGATTAAGTGGCTCAGTTGTGTTACTAGTTTATAGCAGTTTGATGTGAACTACAGCCAGAAGGTCTTCATTTTAATCTTTATCTTCATTTTGTCTTCATTTTAATCTTTATCTTCATTTTATTCTTTGCTCCTAAGACATGCTTGCTCCTTTAACCAGCTGCCCACACCTTGCCTACCAACTGGTCAGTAAGTCTAGGCCCTACTCCTGCGATTGCTGAGAAGCATAATCTCTCATGTTTTATTCTTATTGTAGTTACATTGATTTTTCATATTAAAAAAAAATAGATTTTGTACTGTTTGCTTAGAACACAACTCAGGCCTGTAACAGGCATGTTCCTACACTGCATAAGTGCTTGAGTTTTCATTTTGCAAGAGTTTGGGCTCAGCCTAACCACAGCTATTGCTCCGAAATGTCGTGGCCTACTTGTGAGATACTCCCAATGCCAGGCTCACAACTGCACTATAAATATAAATAATTGTCATTAGTATATGGAAGTATATGTCTATGTAATGGAGTAGGAGCAGTAAGAAAGCTACTGTTCAAAAGTCAGCTATGAAGTTTTGAGAGGCTAAAGAAAAGCAGAGAGGTGAAGGTTGCATCTCTGAAAGTGTTTCCCTTTGTATCCTCAATTCCATCTTTGCAGAAAGGGCATTTTCCCATTTGTGCATAGTAAGAAAGAAATATGCACAATTTGGTGATATATTTCATGCATGAAGTGCTGACAAAATTAAGGTAGGGATCTATAACAGTTTACGGTGCTGCAGCTGGCCTCAGTGAACAGGTCCCCCTAGAACTTCTCCTGTCTACCCTTTCTCTCCAGCCAGCCAGAGGATATTTTTTAACCTAAAATCCTGCAAGTAGAAGGAAATTGAGAGGAAGCCTAAAGAATAAAAATCATCAAACACACACACACACAAAAAAACCTTAACCAATAAAATTGTTGTTTGAATTAGCCTGATGTTGGGAGTACTGGCTAAAGCAGACATGACTAGACCCTCTTGTCATTTCACTTTCTTTTAACACTGGTCCCTGTGTATCCCAGAGTGTTTGATAAAATTTTTTGTTTCTAATCAAGATGTTGACCAGACCTCTGACGCTGTCTTTCAAATCAAAGAGCGCAAGTGTGTTGAACCATAGAATAGCTCCAATTAAAATAGTTTGGGATAGAAGCTCTGAGATTAATCTGAAGAGTTTTTGTAGTGCTGCTTTTTGTCTTGCATATCCCAGATTAATGCACTCCTCATTTGGAGTTTCTTGAACTGCTGTGTTACCTCTAGTCTCCATTTCAAACATCGGTAATAACTTTGCTCTGTGAATTCAGGTAGAGATGTATTTATTATATTATAATAATAAAACCCCCTCTAAATTAGACAAAGAAACATGAAATACAAAGTTTACCTTCAATATAGGAAGGGAAAAAAATTTAGCTACAAGAAATTACCTGTTTAGTACTCATCAACTTTTTATGGACAGTCATGTTGTACTACTTAAAAGCATCACATCACCCAGAACGTCTAATCTGCTGATCATACTGTTGATGTCTTTCATTTCCCAATGGAACACTCAAATGATAATTCAAATCTTTCCCTTATGTTTTTTTTTGAAGGACTTAATAATAAAAACAGAACTTCAGAAAGTGTCTGCAGTGCTACGCTGAACCTTCCTTCTGGTTCCTAGAGAGCAGTAAGGGGAAAAAAGAAATGTGTTCATTCAACAGAAGAGTTATATTTTGCTCACGTTTCAGTATAAGCCTGCCTATTGTGTTCTTGAAATGTACTGAAAAGGCAAAAGCTGAAATTACAGTCTTATCACCAAAACAGACCGATTCATGGTTTATATGCAGCTAGTTGCTTACTACTTAACCCATTTTTAGCTACATCCCCATATGCAGCCTGTTCCGGTCTTTAAATGCTTTCAAGTCAGTTGAGGAATATTGATTTGTTCCTCAACCCAGAAAGGTGCCCAATTGTTGGGTCAGCTGTTAAAAAAGGGAAAATAGTTATTTGCACCAGGGAGCGTTCTTTCTTCCATTTGATCAGATTACAAATGATTAATCAAGACTAAAAACGTCTTATGAGCAGGCAGCTCTCCGTATTTGAGGACAGTCCACATTATTTATTTCAGCTTACGCCTTTTGTGAAATATCGTTTGTCATTATGTATTATTTATCCAGTAGCAGCCCCTGAATGAATTAACTTATAGTCTGCTTTAGCTTGTACCATCAGAGCTTGTAGTTCAAACAGGGACATTCAGTCCTTATATTATTTAGGTATGAAAAGTTTATTACTTCACATTTATAGAGCCTTGGTTCTCCTGTGCCCTATAATCACAGAGGTCTTTTACTAGTATGACCAGGACGTGAACTTGCATCCATTTCTATAGGAATCCAGACATTTGCAGCTTGAACATGAAGTTACAGCTTCTGCAGCTTTATAACAGTATATTGTGACTTTCATCCTGTTATATTACACTGTATTTTAAAGCTGTTATGAACAGGTTGGCAACTGCTAAAAATCCGTGTATCACTCTCAAAGCCAACTGAGCTTCACTTGTTAGCAGAGTTTACTGAGGACTTGGCCTCTTCTGATTCCTGCAGAACAAGGTATTCGATGTGCTCCATAATTTTGGAGTATATCCTGCTGATGGTTTCAAACATGTGTGTCCTCAGTTACTCATTCCATTTGAAACTCTCCACTCCTGAATCAAAAATCGATGAAGAAAAGTAAAGTGCCAGGTTGTACTTACTTGTTCAGCACTGCTGATTTAGAACAACCACATTACCAGGTTTCTCTGGATGGACAGTAGTGATATTTAAAGAACAGACCTATTACAGGTGGCCTGGTTGCTCTTTAAAGAATCTGTATGCTTGTAAAATCAAACAGGTTGTCCTTCTCCTTGTGGAGAATAATGCTCCCACATTTCAGGAAGTCCTCTTACCATCAGTAAGGTAGTTCCATCTTGACAGAGGCCCTTGATTACATCTCTCTGTGAAACTTTGCTTAGTTAAAGGTTCAAGTACCTCTTAAGAATTTTATCTAGCAGCCAATATGTAGTTTGTCTCTACAAAGATGCAAGCCATGGGGCAAAGGCTCAAGAAACCTTTGCTTGCCTTCAACTTCCTACTCAACATTTGCACATGGGTGCAGTCAGTATTTGTTCTTAATGAGGCTATAGCTGCCCAGGAGCAAGGAAGCATGCTGGGTGGAGATCCTGGCATCAGCACTCACACTGAGTGCTGAGGCTGGCTCTGTACACCACAACCCTTCGAAGAGTAGACACATTGCATTTTGAAAGAAGTCCACAGTCCCTCAGGGATTCTGACTCATGTGGTGCAAAAATGAAAGGTGAATTTTTGATGAAAGATGAAAGTACAGGCTCACTCTCAAAGGAGCACAAGGGTCAGCTTCATAGTGCTGTATGAAGCTACTTCAGTAAATCAGAATGGTTTCCAAGGGTCTCCAGCTGTGTTGCAGCTCTTTTGTTGCTACTCCTGGAATATTACTGGAGAGAAAGGCAGCATCTTACACAAGGGCTGTGATCCTATAAATGTCACTGATCAGAATCCACCTAGATGGAAGCACTTTTAGGGTAGAGAACTTTGGTTACTACATCGGTAACCAAAATTTCTCTCTCTCTGAGTCAGCTTGGCCTGATGTAGCAGAGAGGAAAAATGAGGGAAAGATCTTTTTTGCCAAAAGACAGGATTTTTGTTGTTTCTTATCTGAGATCATAAATGAATTGCTGCATGATAATTTAGGTGGCTATTTCAATGTGATGTTTCTCTTCATTTACCTCTTTAAGTCCTGTTAACAGCACCTCAAACCTGAAATATTGTAGTTCAGTAGTCAAAAATTGAAAAAAAAAGCAACATAAGAAAACAAAATTCAATTCATTTTTCAAGACAATGATTCACAGCAGCAGTTGCTTCAATCTGTCTGCCTCTTGTGTTAATGTACAATCTAATCTTCTAACTTTAAATTAATTTTGAATCCTGACTCATTAAGCTTTCTAAAATTTCTGTTAGTGACCTCTACTTCTTGCATAATTACTGTTAATGAAAGGCTTAAAATGCCTCAAGTTGGAAAGCTGTTTAGATAGCTGTTATCCAGTCCAAAGTCTGAATCCCCTATTGTCTTTGGTGTACTACTGCTTAGAAGGACACGTTATG
This sequence comes from Merops nubicus, assembly GCF_000691845.1. Lineage (NCBI taxonomy): Eukaryota > Metazoa > Chordata > Aves > Coraciiformes > Meropidae > Merops > Merops nubicus. The sequence goes on along the minus strand of NW_008602908.1, from coordinate 10,249 downwards.
AGCGTTAACAAACTAACTGCACTGGAGAATTGGTCCAGCTATTTACCAAAGGTGGAGGCTCAGTGGAAGCTGACCTTCATCCTAAATGTAGCCTATGCTCCCTTCATTTGTTAAAGTAAAATACTAGCAAAGGCAAGATTTTATGGAAAAGAGGGAGGGGGAAACGGCATTGCTCCTCTACCATCTCTCTCCCTTTTTCACAATCAGTGTTGTCTTTTTTCTGCTTTACATGATTCAGTCTCATCTGGGTGAGGGCTTCATCCAAGGAATGAGAAATAAGTAACATATATGGGCAACACCATGGTGAATCTGTCTTGGTTTGTGTAATTTCATGGAGAGTTGAAGGAATGGAGGACGTGGTCCAGAACATATTCTTCAGCTGTCCATGACTGAAATGGGAGCAAACTGAGCTCCTGTGGAGAATTAAGTTTGGAGTCTTGGATCTATATCTGAAAGCTTTACTTGGTTTTCTTTTTACTGACAGAGTGTTCAGACTTCATCTCCTAGCTCCAAATCTGATTGTAGGAGGAGGAGTTGAGTGACTGAGACACACAAGGGCAGTCTTTGAGAGCCAGATCTGCGACCCCACAGGTGTCCTGTGTGACTTTTTGTGTGCTACTCAGTCTCTCTGCAACTCACTTTCCCAATTATTTTAAAGGTGCACTTCCTTGTTTATGGGAGAACTGTAAGGACGAATATGTAAAACATTTCTGTAGCATCTGAGCTTTTCTGAATGGGGCTATTACAGACAGAGGTGAGAGCTGGTCTGTTGGAAGAGGCTGTAGTAGCATAAAAGAAAAGCTATTACCTCAACCTTTGTCTGGTTGAGAAGCTTTTGACCCACAATGCAGTTAGTTTTTCAGTGTGGTGTCTGGTAAAATATTCCTGTAGTGGTTCTGATCTTTTCCAGAAAAGAAGCTGAGAACAGTAGTATACAAGTAGGCCTTAGTCATTCATGTTTAGCAGGAAACATGGATAGAGGACAAGAGATTGGCTGAAGCTATGAGAGTTGGTTCCTGTAGCTCCTCCAAGAGGTGGACAGGTGGAAAGTCTATCCCTCTTCCCTCACAGCAAATAGAAATGAAAAATCAGTAATGGCTGGAGAAACAAAGCCTCCTGGTTTTGAAGGAAAACATAGGTAAGGAAGGAGGAGCTGAGGAACTTGTTTTCATTTAACTATGTGTCCAAACAAGAATAAAGGGAAATTGGCTGGGGCAGAAGTGAGACAGACAAACTGATAAACTGTCTCCAATGACTTAGAAAAAAATAATAAAAGAGAAAGACTGAGGACAGCTCTGAGGACTTTGCCCAAAGGCAAAGGAGCCCAAGGATGCTCCATTTTAGTGAGAAAACAGAAATAAATGTGCCCATTTTATTGGGCCACAGCCTTATACCTCACATGCATCTCTCTTTTATTGAAGACGCATTCACGGAGGCAGTTTGTGCCCCTCAACTCTCATTTTTGGTTGTTTGTAAGCCCCAACGTATGCAGAGGCTTGAGCTCTGGCAGATGGGATGTGTAAGCCTTGGGCTTGGTGGGGAAGGGCGGATGAGTAATCACAGGGTCTTTGGGACTCCACATGGTACCTCTGTGCTCCCATTTCTGTGAAAAAAGACCCTGCACCTTCTGGCAATGTGGGCAGGCCCTGGGTGGACTATGGACATGAACAAAGAGCATAACAAACCCCATCGGCCTGGTGAGAGCTGGGATGAGGGGAATTATACGTGTTGGGGTAGGTAGGGGCATGCACTGATGGATTGATAGCAGCAGCAGTCCTGCTATAAGGCAGGTTTCAGTAGTGCGTATGAATCTGATCTTGGGCCATGCTTACACATGGTAACAAACCCCTTGCCTTCTATTTAGTTTTGTCTGGCTTTTAAGAAGAATCAGTCCCCATAAAGTCTGGATGGCCACCCACCTCTTGCTCTCATCTGACTGGAGTTTGTTACCTTGCCACTGCTGAGTCCTCCAGCTTAATGAATTTCACAATGTGGGCTGCAATCTGTTTTTCACCTGGGAATCCGTATCTTTATTGGAAAAGAAATGCATTCTGCCATTGTGGCTTTAGAGAAAAATCTGAAATATGTTATTTCATAAAATACTTTGCATACTGTTAAAGCGGGGGTTGGCAAATTAAAAAAAGCTAAATATTTATTATTTTAAGGGATTTTTTTAGCATATCACAGGAATTTTGAGGCTTGACATATAGTTGGGACTTTTTTAACACTTTGAGGTGATGGTGACACATTTTTTAAACTGTTGATACAGCACTGTGGAAAAAAATCAAGACATGAAGAGGCCGGATTCTACCCTTTGAATGTGTTATGTGTATCTGGAGCCATAACATGGAAGTGAAGGGGATAACTTCTGGGAAACAGGAGGTATACTTCTGGCCTCTGGATTTGAGGGAGAGTTTCTCATCTAAAATTTCCTTTATGTCAGCCCATGTAACCATAATTACCATGCACTGGTCCTTCTTATCCCAGTCCTCTACCTGACATCTGGGCAGAACTCTGAAATCCCAGACAGTGGTGTGAATATGTGCAAGTCCTCTGGTTGTGGGAATTTTTTTCTTCTTTTTATTTGGAGGATTTGTTTATTTTTTTAATTTTTTTTTTTCCTGCCTGATCAGGTGCACAGCACACGCCTGGTTCCCACAACTGAGAGGAAGCAGTTTCTTGGTGTTCAGTCTCCTGGGCAGTAATTACAATTTGTGAGGAATGGATTTTATTTTGTATTTCAACATTTCCCCATAGGACAATTGCATAACACCTATACAAATATATGTTCCTGTGAAATGCTTGGAAAAAAAAAAATTGTAGTGGAGGTCAGAATAGGCCTGAGGTACACAGGACCAAAACCTTTTCTTCCCCTGTCCTTGAACCTGGTCCAACTTTCATTGAAATCATCTGTAAGACTTCCACTGATTTCTGTAGGAATAATTCCAGATCCTAGAGCTGTATCAATGGCCCTAATCTATTTATACATTCAGGTGGCATAGTAGAGGTAAAACAAAGCTGTCATCATTGCCCAAGTATAAATTTTAAGGGACAGCAGCTGGGCATCAACATGGACCTCAATTCCTGTGCTACCACAGTCACTGGTTTCTCTGGTCACAAGTCTGTTAAAAGAATGAAAGTATTTTTCTGATTAATGTTGTAGTGGAGCTTCTTCATATGGTGTGAGGCTAGTACAACTTACACTGTCTTTCATACTCTGTCAAAAAGCCACAAAGAAGAGGTTAACATGACAGATACAGCAGTGGTGGTTACTACTTTCTGGGTCTTTTTTGAGTCCTTAAGGGTAAACATTTAGAGCAGAATAAAAGATGTGAAATCTGGTAGTTGCAAACCCAGGATTTCTTGTGATTATTGAACAATTGTAGTATTATGCAAAACAACAACAATGAAGTTAGAAGATGGGACTGTAATGCAAACACCTGTGACTTTTTCCTCATTTTTTTCTAAATTTAATTTTGGAGGGAAAAAAATGGCAGGGTAAGAAATATTTTAGGAAATAACTTTTTATTGACTATTCATAGCCTGCTGGTTAAAAATAATGCTGCTGGTGAAAAATAATGTGGTTATTAAAATATCTGCTGCTCTTGTATGGAAATAAGGCCATCACATCTCTATCCTTATCAGGAACCAATGGAATTGAAATGGTTGTCAATCTGTTTGCACAGCGATGGCTCTTTTTTAAGCTGCC
>NW_008602908.1:0-6524 GCF_000691845.1 Merops nubicus | reverse complement strand
TGCTGAACTCCCTGCAGTATGACAGTCCTCCACCTGCCTCGTGGTGCCTCAGCAAAACAGGCAGAAGTGTAGACTCAAAAAAGAATGTTCATGAAGGCTGTGGGAATTTTGTTCATGTTTTAGATGGATTGTATAAAGTATTTGAAAAGCATTTTGGTGGGTGACATTTTGATACAATCCATTTAAGTGGAAAAAAAATATTCTTTTTGGGGGGAAGAGCACCTACTCATTTGCATGAAGTTTCATAGTTTTGTTGTGGTTTGGTTTTTTTTTTTTTTTTTTGAAAAAGTGTCTCCTCTTTGTTTTCCCCATGAACTTATGTTGGCTTTCTAGATTAAGTAATAAAAGTGTTTTATCACCTTGTTTTCCCTTCGTTCTATAGAATCTTCTGAGTCCCTGTAGCAATTGGATTGGCAGAGTCTTCACACTACAAGTAAGGGTACACAGAAAGCATAGTATATTCTGCATAATATTTTGTTTTCCTTAAGGAACTAATGCTTTTGCAGGTATAACACTTTTTCATGTGAAACAAATCCCTCCTAATACGTGGTTCTTACTTGACTAGGAGTTCAAAACCAAAATGGAAGATGTATCCAGTGGTGGAGCAACAACTTTCTGGATATTAGGAGTACCAGTAGGAATTTTTTAAGGAACTGAGAGCTAGAAAGCCAAACATGGGAGGAATGCTCCAGGAAAGCTTTGTCACTTGGGAGGTGCCAGCAGCATCTTGAAGGAACCACCTCCCTCACCAAGGGTAGGGATGAACCAATGGTCCCCATTAGGTTGCTCCATCGCCTCACTGTGTGTGTGGATTATCACCGGGCTGACACTGTCGTGACACCACGGCTGCTGGGTGACTTTGCCTGCATGCTTGAGCTACAGCTGAACTATTAGTTACCACAAAAGACTCAGGATCCATGGATTCGTGATCCTTTATCTAGCTGATTTCTGAACCAAAGATTGCCCATTGGGTTCCAAGCAAAATAAAATTGAGATTCACTTTAGCTTTGTAATTTTACAATACAGCTGGAATTTAATGGTTTTGTATCAAAAAGAATCTTAAAGGTCATGACATTAAAAATAGTTTTGCTGAAGCACTTTGGGACCCTAAGAGACAGTTGAAGCTATGATCCTGATATGTATCTTCACACATAGGGCTTACAGCAATGAGAAGAAATTAGATTTAGAAAGCTACATTTTGGTTACCTTTAACTAGAAAACAAAAAAGTTGATAAAAATAATAGTGTTCTCAAGTACTCACAACTCAAAAGCTAGTCTCTAAAAGCTAAGAAATCAAACCCAGATCAGAAGTTTGAAATTAAATAAAAAGAGAAGCCATGTATTTGGATTCCAGTGTTAAGTTTCCAGTTTTTCTCAACAACCTTGAGGTTGCTATGGCAAATATATATTTCTGTGTGTTTTAATAATAATTGTATTTTTTGTGAAGGAAATTTCTTCTAGGTTATCTGATGAACTTTAGCCAGATCCTTGGTGGAAAATCCCTTGCCTTTTCTTTTCATTGCATTTCTGCATCATTAACCAGATTGTTTCTATATAAAAAAGGTGGCTGGAATTTACAGGTATGTTATTTACTGGTGATTTTGCACTTGCTGCAAAGCCAGATCTTTGACAATTATAAACAGATGCCTCTGTAACACATTTGGTTCTGCTCAAAAAGTGGAAAAGTTTTATTGTCTATTAGAATAATAGCAGTAAAACTCTAGCTTTTTAAAACTTGTACAGTCACAGTCAGGAAGAAAATCTTCATGATAGAACTATTCATAGTTTCACTCAATAGCAATATCTTCTACTTAGTTATTTAAATACACTTTATCTGGTGCAAAAGTTGAGCATAAGTGAAGCTGGATTGCGGCTGTTAAACCTGTGATTATTCATCAAGCCCAACCTTCACCTGGGCCAAATACAGTGAGTCTGCAGACAAAGATTGTAGTATCTGAGAAACATTGTTTGGCTGTCCTTTAGGGGTGAAAAAAAAGTCATCTATTTCATACAATAATCTTTGATCTACAAAGTTTTAACTTCTGAAAACCGTTGTGCTGTCATACTCTAAAAGGTAGACACATACGAACTTCCAAATTGAAAAAGGTGCCCAGACACAGCCTGTGATGCCTCATTTAACTGCAATCTGAATTAAAGCTTGACTGTGTGCAGAAAAACAAAACTAGAAAAAAAATTTTAAAAGCATAAAATATGTGCTACCATCTAATGTTTAAATGTTGTTATAGTGGTTATTAGTGCTTTGCAATAATGTGTGTGGATCTCTGCCTTCTCAATAATAAACAGATTGCATAAATGATAGATGTAGAAGCTCCCATAGCCTGATGAGTTCATTATGGGATTATATCTTTAACTCGCATGCAAAACTAATCATAGGAAAAATGTTCATGCTGCAGTCAGTTGAAAAGAACAATGCTAACTCAAAAAGCGCTTTTTTAATTTTTATTTTTTTAATCTGCTGATGCATTATTCTATGTGAACTCATCACTACAAGACATGAAAAATCTTTAAAAATCAAGTTACATATGTAACAAGACTGGGATATGCACAGAAATCTAGGTTTTGATTTATTTTTAATTCATGAGTGCTTTGTATATTGTAGTGAAACAAGTCGTGTTTGCCAGTGTTTCTCCATTTAAAGTGCTTTATGAGAAAAGTCCAGGTACTGAAGGATTTAAAACAATCTAATTGCCTTTAACATGTCTGCTGTTTTTCTTTCTTTTTTTTTTTCTTTCTCCAGGATCTATTTCTCTTCTTGGTACCTGTTTCTTCCTGTGTCTCTGTTCTCTCTCATCTTCACATAGCCTTTTTCACTGTTTTCAGCTTCATTTTCATCAATGAAATTTCAATGGACAACATTCTTTGAATAATAAATGTAACACCACTGTACAATGAAGGACCAGATGGCATTAGGTTATAGGTGTGTCTACAGTCCTAGGACAATAATGTAGATATCCATGCTAGCTTTAAACCGTGTTGCTTGGACAACAATGCAGGTCTAGGCACCATACGGATCAGCACGTGCTAATGCAACCTACGAAAAAAAGTCTGCAGAACAGGTGCACACTAAAACTTCTTTGATGGGCAGTTAATTATCACACTGTGAAAATTTTGAAGATATCTGTTTAGATGAGGATCCTCTGACGTGGAAGATATCTACTGGGTGAAAAAGCAAAGTCTTCTAACATTTCTGGTGCACAAGTATTTAAGCCTTTAGGTGTGAGTTGTCTTTCTGCTGTGTTTGGACTCTGAAGCAACTTTCCTTCTCCTCCAGTCAGATGATCCTGTCTGTCCTAGAAGAGATTTTGGTCATGATCTGGATTCACACTTCACGTAAGTGTGGAGATAAATTAAGTTAGGAACGGATACCCAGGACATTTATAATTAATGCCGTAAGTAAGTTATAAACCAGGGCTCCAAAGATGAAAGCTCACTGCTTGACTGATTTACTAAATCACACATTCCCTCTCGACCACTGTTTTGAAGGCACAATCTTTGCCAGCTCTGTGCATGTGCTTTGAGAATTATTCACTTCACAGCTTCTTGCATTATCAACATCACAGTATTTTTTTCCCAAGCACTGCAGTACACGCTCACATCAAATTCTTTGAACTTACAACACTTAGTAAGATCTGATCAAGCCTTGTAGACCTGCAAGTAGATGTTTTGCATATTCAAGAACTTAATCTCATACCTAAATCTTTCTGCCTCCTGGGGTTCCCCACATGAAAGGTATTCTCCATCAAGTTTTCAGATGCTTCTATTTTCATCCTGGAAAACTATGACTTTAGGGGCGATCTTAGAGGGATCAAGTTGCTTTGAACCTAAGTTTTCTGCAATAGAGGGGACACGTTTTTCAGTTTCAAATTTAAAAAAAAAAAAAAATAAAATCTGGCAGCTTTTGGCTACTTCTTTCTTTTGGCATTTTCAGAGAGAGTGTTTGGAATCTAGTCCAATATTCCTGAAGTGAGGACAGAGAATCTGGGACAAGAAGGGAAGCAAATGCAGCTAAAAACAAAGTAAAAAAAAAAAAAAAACAAACAAAAAAAACCCCACAACCTTCAATAAGTAGAACTCTAAATGGAGAACACAGAAAAGATAATAAAATTCCTGGCAAGCTAATTATGAGGCCATAATAAAGCTGGCCAAAAAAAAGGTTCTGAGGAGCAAGGGTGCAAAATTTAACAATGAAAACTTATTTCTGAAAAGTACATAAGAAGCAGGAAATTTGCCAGCAAGTTGATGGGGATAATATATTACTGAAACATAAAAAGACCACTACAGAAGGACAAATCTATAGCAGAAAATGAAAAAAAAAAAAAAAAATCTTGAAAGTGTTACATTTGTAAGTGCTTATTATAGAAGGAAGCAAAAAGTTTCTTTGTGCAGCCAGTTGTTGGGGCTTGTCTGGAGGAACTGCTGCTGCTGAAGGGGTTTGATAGTAAAGAAGATGAGAATAAACAACACAACAGGGACAAGAGCCATGCTGAAAGTGTGCAACTTGTGCAAGAGCTCTAAAGAAACTCAAAGAATAGTCAGCTCTTCTTGCATCTGAGCACTTAAGTCAGCCTTGTTTTAGAAATCTATGACGTTCTATATCTTATCTGATCATCTGGATCTGATTGCCAGGGTAAGTTTAAGTTGGATATTAGGAAAAACTTCTTCACTGAAAGCTTTGTAGAGTGTTGGAACAGGGTGCCCAGGGAAGTGGAGGAGTCACCACCCCTGGAGGTATTTGAAAGGCATATACACGTGGCGCTGAGTGACATGATTTAGTGGTGATCTTGAAGTGCTGGGCTAATGGTTGGACTGGATGATCTGAAAGATCTCTTTCAACCAAAATGATTCTATGATTCTGCTTTTTGAATAGGCTTCAGGACAACTAGGAAACTACAAATGTGCATGTGATTTCCACACTTCTGAACTGGTATAAACTTGCCTTATTACACTCAAAACAAAACCAAAACAACACCAAAATATATACCAAACCCATGCTTATTACAGAGCAAACCAGATCAAGTTTCCAGCCTTGTGTCTTTTGTATGGGTAATTGTTCCAAATTCAGGTGAAATGAAATACTGTGTTTTTATCATTCCTTGACTTTTGACAGGAAACAACCTTCTATTCTAGCTTGAAGTCTTATCAGGTCCTTCAGTGTAAATCAGATTCATGCACTGCACAGTTAGGATAAGGAATGGGGAGAAAGAAGTAATACTACCTAAAAATCGAACAGGGAGTAAGAGACTTTTGGTGGTTGGTATGTCTGAGAGAAAAGCTGATGTTCCCACTTCCCTGTAGCATTAGTGTGGCTGATTTGAAAGACTAGCCTCAGCTCTGTTCCTCATCCCTAGTACTCAGGGGACCGATAAGGATTAAGGTTATTGTAAGTGATATTTTTGGTTAAGACACACAAGGGCCACCTGGTCCCTGCCTGATCACCAGCATAAGTCAGAACAGCCAGTTTATATCCCATTTCCCCTGGTCCCTTTGGAGCTCTGGAAAGCAATGAAAAGCTTAGAGCTGTGCACTTCATGTCCTCTTTCCTTCAACACTCCCTCTTCTGTTCCTTGGAGAACAAAACCTGCCATCTGCAAAGGGGACTGAAGCACACTTGAGGATAAAATCCTATTCTGCCCATCCTATGCCTCCTAAGAGGCTTCTGCGTAGAAAATTACTCCATGTGGACTTTTTCTGCCCTGTATTCCTTGTCAGTGGCATAAACAGACTATGCATAAATGGATGTATGACCTATGAATGGGTAAGAGCTATGTTGGTAGGGCTGTGTTCAATAATAGCACAGCCAAAGCTCTGACCACTGTGCAATAAAACTCTTACTGTCTGTGTGGAACAGGGCTATGACTTTACAGATATTTTGCATGTGAAGATGTTACCTAAAATGCCTGTTGATATAAAGCAGATGTGTTAATTTCATCCCAGTGCATTTTGACTGCAGAGAATGTTGTTGATATGTGGACTTGCCACTTTCTTTTTGGGTTAGAGTTTAGTTTTACTTTTCATGCCAAGGCCTTGGTGTAACTTTCAGAAACAGAGTAGCTGCTTTTAGCTAGAAAGCTTTGACAGACCTGTCTGAACATATAGGAGACTTTTACCAGAAATGGTGGATGAGAATCCAGCTATACGTAACAGGATCTTAAGCACTGAGTTCTGATCCCTTAGCAATCCTCTTCCCCCCTCCTTTGTCATAGTGTATGGAACCAGGTAAATTATCTCCAGGTGGCTGTTGCCTTTGTTATACCTTGAGCAATTGCTTTCGGCCTCCTTTGCAGTTAGATACAAAACCTTAGTTTGGGCGCTGTGGGTACTAGAGGAGGAGAAGGAGAGCAGGAGGAGAAAAGGAAGAAGAGAATAGGAGAGGACAAGGAGGACGAAAAGGGAGAGAAGCGGAGAAGAGGTGGAGGAGGAGAGTAAAAAGAGGAGGAGAAGGAGGGGGAAGAGGCGGATGAGGAGGAGAGGAGAGGGGGAGGATGAGGAAGAGGAGGAGAGCA
>NW_008602907.1:0-857 GCF_000691845.1 Merops nubicus | reverse complement strand
GCCTCCTCACACGAAGGCGCAGAGGAGCAGCCCAGGGAGGAGAAGATTCCTCTCCCAGGTTGTGCTCGCTACCCTAAGCGTCCACGGCTCTTGCAGTGCGCCTTCTTCTCCCCACCTTCAACCAAACACAGAGCATTTTAAACCAGACTGCGCTCATAGCTTCAGCAATCAACAAAAGCAGCACCACCCCCCTTTATGAAAACACCCACTCCAGCCAAAGAACCTCCTTTCCAATTAGAACTGAACAGTGCAGTCATCTCCATTTGGTGCCGTTAAATATAATAAGGAATAAAATTGTCTGGCAGCTTCTACAGTCAGAAGATTGTTTTTTTATGCCAGATTATTCTACAGCACAAAAAGACTGACAGATATCCCTTCAGGTTTAGTCCCATAAAATCAGAATTAATGTTGTTATAATAATCATTAATCCCACCTGTAAAAATACACCCCAGCCAAGCAACCCGCCTGACACTAAGAGATGGATGATACACCAAAATCACCGAACAGCAATAGCGCTTGTGCATTTTCTGGTGCTTTATTACACTACCCACGAAAGAAAAGGAGCCTCCTAGATGAAATAAAAGGGGCACGAGGCACAATTTTAACATCCACGTAAGATGAAGCGGACGGTTCAGCTCATGCATATTTCATCGGTCGGCACCGCACACGGTTCTGCAGCAGCTACCGGCTGATAAGGCCACAAGACGGCGATTAGCTATCGCCAGCCCGACCCAGTTTATCACCTCCACCTGCACCAGGCACCGGGCTGTGTCTGACACCGGCTCCCCGCAGAGCGCGGGGACAACCGGGCGGCCTCTCCCAGGGGCACGGGCGACGCCGGCACCACCGACGGCACC
>NW_008602906.1:0-6392 GCF_000691845.1 Merops nubicus | reverse complement strand
GGGTGCCTGCGGGGGTCCTGCTGGGAGAGAGGAGAAGAGGGGCCTGGAGAGGCGGAACGGGCAAGGGAGAAGCAAGGCTGCGAGGGAAATAACAGCCTCGAACAGGGATGGGAGCCCCCAGAAGTCCCCTTCAGTCCCCACTCGTTGAGCCGTCTCTGCCCTGTTACCCCAGGCTGAGCTTGTCTTGCTGGCTTGAACGCAGCTGCCTCCTCCTCCTCCTCCCCAGCAGACCCTTTCTCTTGCGGTTTTGCGAGTCTCCAGGCAGCACATGTGCCGCCCTTGCCTTCCCCAGGTTTCAGTTGTGTCCCACACCATGTGCTCCTGTGTCCCATCACAGGCTGCAGCAGGCAGGTTTCTGGGTGCATCTCGTTCTGCAATCACAGACCACCCTCTCTTAAGTGCAGCGCCTTTAGAAACATCAAGTCCATCGTGCACAAGGCCCCGTTCTCCTCCTGCCTTGCTCACAACACAGTGTTTCACAGAACAGGCTCTCAATGTGTTCCCTGACGACCACACTGCTGGTGCTGCCAGCTTCCCCGAGTACCCTTGGCTACCTTCACCACATTGACTATTCATCAACATCTTCCCCAGGCCCTTCACAGGGTGCTTCCCAGCAGCCTTCTAACCCCTCTGATGGCAGCTACAACTTGAGCAATGACTTCACTTGTGGGTAACTGGAGATCCTAAATTTGTGTTTAGAGCATCTGTGGTCAGAAGACTCTGTTCCCTCGCTCACCTGTTTGTGTGGTCCCCTTTATTAGTGTACAGATGGCTGTCACCAGGTATGCGAGTTTGAGAAAAGGTCTTAGTCTGCAGACAGGGAAGGGAGGCAGAGGGACTAAGGTCATTAAAACCGTATCTTGGTGTTTACTTCAACTTCTTTTTATTTGCTAACCCTGATAGCACAACAGCACTAACTACATGACAAATCTGACCCTAAGTTATTTGTCCAAGATCACAGGTCTGTTTTGTAGCATACATGAACCAGAACCTCTAGGTTTATACCATTGTCACCTTTATCATTAATGTGGCCAGCCAAGTTATGACTAATCATCATCTTGCCACATCCTTTTGCTCCATCCTTGGCCAGTGCAAGAACTCTGGCAGAGTTGGGGCTGTTCAGTCTGGAGAAGAGAAGGCTCCGAGGTGACCTTATTGTGGCCTTCCAGTATCTTAGGGGGGCCTACAAGAAAGCTGGGGAGGGACTTTTTAGGCTATTGGGTAATGACAGGACTAGAGGGAATGGGGCAAAGCTGGAAGTGGGCAGATTCAGGCTGGACGTGAGGAAGAAGTTCTTCACCATGAGAGTGGTGAGACCCTGGAATGGGTGGCCCAGGGAGGTGGTTGAGGCCCCATCCCTGGGGGTCTTTAAGGCCAGGCTGGAGGAGGCTCTGGGCAGCCTGATCTAGTGGGAGGCGTCCCTGCTCATGGCAGAGGGGTTGGAACTGGGCAATCCTTGTGGTCCCTTCCAACCCTGACAGATTCTGATTCTGATTTAGCAGAGGACTTAGTAGTGTTGGCTTGATGGTTGGACTTGATGATCTTAAAGGTCTCTTCCAACCTAAAGGATTCTATGATTCAATGCTTTCAAATCGGTTTCTACACTAAACTTCTGCAGAACTGCAGCAGCAAGTTTTGTACCAGCTGGTCACGCCACAGCAGCTACAGGGAGACGTTGGAGGCACCTATTGGTGAACAGAAAAGCTGCACAGAGCTTTCAGGCTTAAAGGGAGTAAAGGAAGAAACTGCTAAAGCTGCTGTTGTGGTTGCATAAAGGCAGGTGGGGAATAATCAGACTGGAATTAGGTCTTTATGGTATTAATTTGTTACTGGAAATTACCAAAGGACAGGGAAACTTTCGGAAAGTGCAGGTGACCCTGCAGATGGAACATGCCAGGGTTTTTACTGAGGTATTTATAGAAGGAGGCGGTGAGCTGGGAATACATGGAAACCTATTGGTAAATTCACTCTTTATATTGCCTGCTCAAGTGCAATTTAAATGGAGAGGGGAAAGCCATTATACCATATTCACTAGATTACTGACTGATTGCACTGCAATCAATGCCATACTTGAACTCAGCAGAGACTAAAAGGAAAATATTTTTTTCTCATTAATGCGTAATATACACAGTAACACAATAGCTTCCTTGGACCAAACTATTTGAACTTTCTCCTGCACACATTGCAAAAACAACCAGGAATGGTGCTTTGCTGGGCTTCCAGGGGGTCAGCACGCAGCCCTGCATGCACATGCACACAGGTGTGACATGAAAAGGTTCTAGGCTATGTCTGTCTCCTCTTGCACAACGCAACAATGTGGCTTCTTGCTCGGTGAAGGGACTGCTGAAGCCTATTTTGAAAAGAATCCAGTGCTCGCTCTGTGGTTGATCTGGAGACCACAGATCAAGTCTACCTCATCTGCTGCAGCAGTTCTTAATACTACATGAGGCTCTTGCTCTCTGTAGTTTCACAGCGTCTGGTTCCATCAGAGATAGGGCTCTGCTGCTGCCAGGCACAGCTGGGGAAGCCTGTGCAGCTAGCTGGTGGTCTTGGCTACCAATATTCAGAAATGGCCACCCCAGAAAGCTGCAGATGGGCTCGAGCTCTTACCCTCAGGAACAGGCTACCTGACCCTTGGGGAATGCATGCGGCTCCGAGGGCTTGATTTGTACCAAATTGTTTAAATGTGAGGAAAACATTAAATTGGCCAGTTTGTGTATCTGTTCTAAAAAGATGCTTACTGTTTGCTGGAGCACCAGCCTTTTATCATTGGCCCTTCTATTTAAAATTCACTAAGAAAACCAAATATACTTCCTGATCTTGGCGTAGTACTAAAGGGAGCTGTCATCTTTGCAGCTAACAACACAGGGAGCACGACTGGATAGCACCGTTTGTATTAGCCATAAAAAAGAAAAGACATGAAAAATAACATTAACCTTTTTTAAGTAAGATATTGGTGATTGGCAGGAGAGCATGGGGAAATGACCCCAAGTTCTGATAAATCTTTATCCGATCCTATATTTCCTAGCTTGCCTGCAATCCATTAAGCATGTGAAGTTTCAAAATTACACTCAGCTACTCCTAGAAATTTCCACAAATGGAAAATGCACCTTTTGCTTTCCAAGATGAGCATGTAATCTGAAATAGTTTCACTGCTATAATACATGTAATCATAAATTCTGACATTGGCAAGGAATTAGGGTGACAAGACAGCAATGAGAAAAGTGTTAGAGAAACACAGGAATTAGCTCAGCTTAAAGGATTCAACTCTTTTGCACAGTGGACAACTTAACAGGCGTCACAGAGCAATAGCCACCAGGCACAGAACCGACTGGATTCCCCCTGCTCCTTTCTGCAGCTCACAGGGCACATAAGGACAGTGGTCCCATATGACCACTACGGCATAATATATAGGAAATACAGATTCCAAAGGGCACAGAGGTGTGAATTATAATGCAATACCGTGGGCTGTGCTGGAACCTAACCATGTGTTATTTCAAGCAGAAACGGTTAAAATCCACAAAGTACAGATCTGGCCTAAATATCAGAGATGCATGGAACCATTACTCCACGCAAGCAGCTGCAGAATTCAGCTCAAGTGACAGCTGTAGATTTTAGAGCCCTCCAAGGGCTGAGTGTAGTTTAGTTCAGACCCAAAACATGCTCTTGAGCCAACAATGAAAATAAAACATAATTTGTTTAAGTTTTAGCTGCTATAACTATGTAACTGACAAATACTGCCCACAGTCTGTCATTAATAATCAGCGGCAAAGAAAAGGCAGGGAAATCACTATCCTTAAATAGACTGTGGACTCTTCAGCTCAATACATACACTCAGAAAAAGCATCCAGCCACTCCAAATGACAAAGAAAGCCCAAACAATGTGACAAACACTTCCCAATGCTTGTTTTCCATTAGGGACGGAGCGAAAGGAATGAAGTGGAATACATCATCCAAAGACCAGGAATACTAGTTGGTTTATCTAAATCTCAATATTTTTCCTATCAGAAACACTTTCTTTCTGAAAAGATCCTCCATTTATTTCTCCTGTTACCACTATCAAAAGGCCAACATGGCCACAACCCCTGGCCACCGGTCACAACTCTGCTTGAGCTCACAGCAGAGATCTGAGAGTCAGCATTAAGTCCTATTATTTTTCCTTAAAGCTGTTTTCATGAGCCAAAAAGGTGTTTCAAGAACTTAAGTAAAGTCTGTCCTTGGCAGCACTGACAAAAATTGCAGCCACGTATACTTTCAGCAGGCTCTGTACAGAGCAGACCTAGAAATACATTGTGCTGCCCTTTCAGGGAACTGGAGAATGGAAGGAGTCCTTTTCCACATAGTTGAATCAATGCTTGCCTTTGGCAGGGCCTTGCTTTAATAAACTTTAAAGGTATGTGAATACTGGACTACCTAAGTACGAGGGGACGAGGAATCCAGAAACAAAGTTAAGAAAGAGTAATTTCTAGTATAATACAAACTGCGATTTTAAAAGTACTTAACATATTTTTCAGTCTTTAAATTTACTGCAAATGTAATTTACTATTAACTATTTTCAGTTTCTACTTACACTATCTCATATTCCTTAATAACTTGATTAATGCTAGCGATCAGATGATGCAGTGAGCTGAAGAAAGTTTTAGATGATCTTCTCAGAAATACAGTGATTGTGCTAATTATCGTGGCCCACGTGACATGTAATTTACACTGGATCTGTAATACTGCAATACCTTCATATTAAATATTTTTAAGAAAAAGAGGTAAAGTGGTTTAAAAATGCTGCATGTCTATTTAGCAGCCAAAACCCAAAGAAAATATGAGTCAATGCTATCTTAAAAAAATCTAAGTGTTCTAGTGGTGTATGTGGCAGGCATTACAAATTTAACAGGCAACAAAAACTTGCACATGGACTTAATCCAAGCTCTTTAAAATGAGCTCAGACTGTGAGTGACTAGTTGCTGGGTCTGGAGTGTGGGGAGTGCTACTAGAGGAGAAAAAAAAAAAAAGGCGAGGGGGAAAGAGAGTGAGGGCACAAATATCCTGGTACTTCCTCTGAGAGGCACACAAGCACACACACTACTATTCAATTTTGGGGTCAGTTGAGTCAGAGATATTACCCCCCAATTTCAGGATTAAAGTGGTTTGGCAAAAAAGAACAACGGAAAAATTGCTCATATCTCCATATTCCCATTAAGTTCTGAAGTCTGCTGTGCAAACCGAAGGAATGCACGTATCATAGTTTAAAAAAATAGATTAAGCCAGTAGCGGAAAAGAAGTTCTAGGATATTATTATCCTTGGCTATTTTCAGAAAATGAACGATGAAAAATTTCAGTTAGAATATCTATTGGAATGTTATAAAAGAGTGCTCTGATTATGTCAGTGTCCCATCTGTGAATGGGATTCCTGCCCTGTACAAAAGACTCCGGAATTACTTGCTGGCTGTTAGCTAGTGTAACTGTGTCGCACAGGCTGACAGATAGAAGGGGCCTCATCCTTGAGTGATGGAGCATCAAGACATGTGGGATAACAAGATGACACGGGGACCTGTGGCCACCTGATGAAAATCTTTGCTGTGACTGGTGTCTCTGCTGACACTTGCAGAAGGTGCAAAGCTACTTAAGTATCCTTTTGCTAGCAGGGTGTTAGGTTATGCAAAGTCTTCATTCCCCATTCTGAGTCTGCTCTAATCGTAAAAGGGGGCTAGAGCCTAAAATTATTAACACATCGTTGTTTACACACCCTACATTAATGAGACTCTTGCATTTCGTTGTGCACAAATCCTCCCAAAGCCAGAGCCTGATCCCATGTGCTACTAACCCCTAGCAGTTTCATGCAGCCTGCTCTTTGTTTCGGTTGGGAGCAGACTCCTGAGATGAAGGTGTCATTGCCAGGGTCTGCTCCCGTTGCCCCTATGCTGCTGGCAGAAGCAAGCATTTTCCATAAGAGAGAAATACACACTGAGGCCCAGGAGCATAATCTTTCTGGAGCATCTCTGAGCTCTGTCGTGCAACTGACTGCACTGCTCATCTAGCTACAGTGGTCTCAAATATTTGATCTGGAAAAAAAAAAGAAAATCAGTGCTTTTCATTTTAGTCTATGACTGCAGGGCTCTGTGGAACATCTACTCTGGGGAAAGCAGAGCTGTATATACAGCAGTGGAAGTCGTGGTAGCCATTGGAGTGCTTACCTTGTGCTTTGATCCACTGCTATCCTATAGCAAATGAGAGCAGGACCTTGCCAGCACTAAGGAAGGAAGAAGTCTCTATCTTTTCCTGCCCTGCTCTCCCTGCAGCAGGATAATTTCTCCGAGGTGTTGGGAGGGTGACTAAGAGCCGCTGAAGCATTCAGGAGCAAGGGAGTTTTGCCTGGACAACGCCGGGGATACACGACG
>NW_008602905.1:537-955 GCF_000691845.1 Merops nubicus | reverse complement strand
CATAGAATTGTTGTACTTAGCCTTGCCCATGTTTGCCATCCTTGTCCGCGTGAACCACCAACAGAATCCCCTATCTTTAAAATATTTTGGTATTCTCCTGCTTCAAGGCCACTTCATGGACTTTCTCAAGCCTATGAGAAACTAAGACATAGAATTGTTGTACTTAGCCTTGCCCATGTTTGCCATCCTTGTCCGCGTGAACCACCAACAGAATCCCCTATCTTTAAAATATTTTGGTATTCTCCTGCTTCAAGGCCACTTCATGGACTTTCTCAAGCCTATGAGAAACTAAGACCTGTACTGATTGTTCATGCTAAGCAAAACATATCACCACGCTCCGCAAGTCACGATACCACAATTCCCTTTTCTTTTCTCTGGACAATCAGTACCCTATCAATGCTTCTATTTTTCTAGCACG
>NW_008602905.1:0-213 GCF_000691845.1 Merops nubicus | reverse complement strand
TTTTTCTCCCCCATGCCATCCACTGCAGGGCACGTTGCAGCAGGGACACAAGACATGGCAATATCACTAACACAGCTACAGTGAGGAAACAAAACTAACAATCCATTTTATATCAAAATTAGCAATCATCCTGACAGTCTCCTATTTAGCTCTATATAGTTAATGTTATTACACCTAATACACAAATGGTTATGAATCTTATTCAAATACAGT
>NW_008602904.1:15243-26190 GCF_000691845.1 Merops nubicus | reverse complement strand
ATGTGGTAAAGTGACTGAGAGCAATAACAAATTACCAAGTTTGCCTTACTAATATTTAATTAAAACCAGATTGGAGACATCATTACCTGTAGATCAACTTCCCCCCACCCCCCCCAACATTCTGTTTCCACTCCAGAAAACATATATTTCCTTAATATAATTATATCATACCCCAAGGAGCAGGACACCTACTTAACCAAAAAAAATAGAAAAAAAAAAAAATGAAAACTCCACTGAACTCAATGCAGTTACTTTATGTTACATAAGTAAAATGAGAATAGAATCTGGCCTAATGTTTATTTCATTCTATCAGATTGGATAATACTATCCTGGTGGCATTAAATACAGCTGATCTCTATCTCCCCTTCCATGCACACATGTTTTTGTTAAAATTTAAGTATTTACATCTATGTCTCTTAGTATTGCCTACAAATCAGTCAAAGAAGAGCAGGTTATCTATTCTGCCCTAGTGTTTATATATTAATCATCTGGCAAATAAACTGCTCAGTATCCTACCCACCTCAGTAATATTTGTGATGTAATTTGTTTGGATGCCCAAATGTCACCAGCGTTGATTGTAAGAGATGAAAAAAATGTACTTGCTCAGCACACCAAGCTCTGGGCTAAAATGTAAGCATGAAATCTCTGGTTTATTTTTGTAATAATGTTTACAGCTGTTTAATGACCCTGAAAGGGTTCAGTAGTCTGGTGTTCTGTATTTCTTAACAGGAGCGTATTATGCTTATAACAGCCTTCGTTAAACTGTTTCAGCTACAACAATAAGAACAATATTTAATAAAAATTCAATATATATTCTGAAATTTCTCAGCAATACCTGTTTATGAGTTACTAAGAACTGAAGCAGTCTGTACTGGAGTGTTTAGAATTTGTCAATGGACGACAAGATAATGTAGATATATGGAAATTTTTCTAGCTGGGAAGATAAATACCAGGTCTATATTCTGAAAGCATAAGTAACAGTGTGTGTAAGTCTAACTGCTCAGAGGATCAGGGCCAGAGCAAGCTTGTCATTTAGACACGTGAGCTTGTAAAGCATTACTTTGCTTACTGAACTGTAAATCTTTTAACTAACCTAATCTAAGCTACAATAACGGCACAACGGTGTTCTTAAAATGACGGTTTTCTCTACAGCAGTGAAGAGGAAGATGCTTCAGTTTGCATGTCCAGTAGGGATGAACAGGTCTAAGTGAGAGCTGAATTTGGTCCAACTGTTGACAGAGATGACATTTGTTTGTATGTACATACAGGTATCTATACAGATGCGTGTCTGTGTATGTTTGTGTGTGTAGGTGTAGACAAATAGTTATATTTAAACTTCTTTATTCTATTCGCCATCTTTTTATTTTTTCCTGTTTCCAAGCAAAAGGACACTGAGCTTCTCATATTACACTAATGTAGTTGTGATGACAGGCATTTCTGGTGTCATAATTGATTTTAAATTTCAGTAATCCATTTCAAATAGTTAAATAAAATTTGTGTGTTCAGTTGGAATGGCTAAAGCCAGAACTTTCATTACTGATATCACAGGAAATAGTCTTGAGGGTAAAAATGTGAGTGAAATCAAAATAACCATTAGTATCATCAAAGGGACTTGAATGTCTCACTGTACCTTCATGTGGGAGATGAGAGAGTGTTTTTATAACGTCTGTATCTAGTTGTGAATTTCATCAGCTGAGTGTCCTTCTCACAGAAGTAGGAGGCCACTCACCTAACCCAGCCAGCAGCTGTACTCCGATGGTGGGTTTGCTCCCTCCTGAGGGACGGCTCCTGCCTTGCCCCGGGCACTCTGACCCAAGCTGGTGTGTAGCCCACGCGTGGGCAAGGACTGAGGGGTTGGTTAGGTTGGGAAGGGCAGTCTCTGAACAGCCCCTTGTACCAACATACTCTGTACGGAGCCACGTCTCGGGGGCTGGCTTTACAAAACGTTTGAGATAATTAAAGGTCAAAAATTTACTACATAAATTTCAACAAACATATTTTGAATTTCTTAACAATCTCCAATTTGATTTGCAGTTGATTTTGTAAACATATGCTAACTACAGAGAACATTATGCTTCTTTTCCCAGTGTGAGTGATGGCAAAACATTCTGTTTTGTCCTTAAGAGAGATCAGAATCATTAAAACAATGTCATAGACTGTATATTTAAAAATTGCAAGCTAGATGTTTTCCCTCCCATGAAGCATCACAGCAGCACTTATAAATTGATGTTTCCAGAATTTTTTGGTTTTGAATACCTAGTGTTTTGGTTTGGGGGGGGCAAGAAGGGTACATCATAAGGTAGAGAAAGATGTTGTTAAAGCTGTTTTGTCAAAAATCTTGCAATTACAAACTGGTTCTCTCTTAAGTGGTAAATTTCAATGAAGTCCATTCAGGTGGGATTTTTTTGTGGTTTTAGTGTTTGTTTGTTGGGGCAGAATGGATACCGTAAAACTGCATTTCAGGCCAGTTTAAGAAGGATGCTTTTGTCTATAGGGAAATCCACGGGGAAGCAGAAGGACTGCATGGTTGTGGGCATGTCTGTGATGCAGAAGCACCCCTCTACCCCTCGGGTGTTGTGGAGAGCAGCACACAAAATTCTTGGTTTTCTCTAGACCCTGAGAGAGGGTCCTAGCTGATGGGAAGGGGCTGTGCAATGACCACCATGACCATGGTGTGGACCTTGAACTGCGGGGCCTGAAGCAAGAGGCTCACTGGGGAGTCCAAGCCCCTTACCCTACTTGGTGTAACCTGTCTGGTTATAGATCTACAGGGATGATGGATAAAGAGGGAGAGAATGACATTGCTCATTTTTTAAGAGAAATTAGGTAAATTAGATTGGGTTGTCTAATTCATAGTAGAATGATGGACAAGGAGTAGTTTTGTTTCTGTCTTGCATGTGGGTACAAGATGAGATTTTGGTAGGTTTTGCTGTGAAAGTGCTGAAGAATAGAGGGAGTCAGATGTACGTGAGGGCCAAACGGCCCCGACTTCCTGGATGCAGTAACCAGGAATTGCAGGAGGAGGAATTTCATGTGGCAGTATTTCAAAAGCTGTGGTTGTACTTGCAATGAAACCAGGTAGGGGTGAGGAAAAAAGAGACAATTCAGAGGCAGGAACAGGACTAGAAGGAGCTGTGGCAGGTGAGGAATACCACTTGAGTGAAGAACTGTAGGATCTCGAGATTGAGGTAGCTGGACCCTAGAACTGGAGAAGCTGCTCAGAGTATGAGGCATTCAGAGGTAGTTATTTCTCACTAAGCAGACGCTTTGCTGACCTTTCTGCATACTTCATCAAAAATGTATAAAATTTCCAATGCCAAAAGATCCATATGCATGGATAAGCCTTCTCAGGTGTGATCCAAAATTATTAGTTTTTAAATTAAAAGTTAGGGGTTTGTCCTCTTGATTCTAATTTTTTTTTTTTTCACTTGTCCTGTTTACATTCTACATTGTGTGTGTCTGTAGGTTTGTGAGAGACAGAAAATAGGACAAAAAAAAGGCAATTTGGGAAAAAAATATTGTGTTCCAACTACAACTGCTATCACTACTTTAATAAAGTTATATCTGAAAAAGAGCCACAGAATAACTTAAAATCTCAACCACAACTCCCCCTCCCCTCCTCAATCCAAATAACCATACATTTGAACTGGTGCTTAGGGTTAAACATCAGAATTAATAAACTCCACTGGGATCTGTCAGCATTTCCAAACTTTGATAGAGCATAAAATGCTAAAATTAACTACCCAAATCTTCCTGAGCATGTAAAGGCACCAGTTCCCATTGAGGTCAACTGAATAAATGAAATTTAGACTGCATTTTTCAAGCCATTTTAGAATAATGACAATTCACAGAAACTTTTTTAAACCCTCATCCATGTATCTCTGTGTCTGTACACACAATGCATTTCTGGAATTTTGATGTTCTTGTTTTCCAACATGCCTTGTTAAAGCATCATGAGGAAAAGTACTACCTGTGGTATGTAGAATCAGACAGAAAGTAGATTCTGGTTCTGGGTGTTTTCTTGTATTGTTTTTCGAGGGGGTTTATTAGGGTTGTTTTTTTAAGGACTGTAGATTTTAAAAATTGCTGTCAACTTCAGGCAATGGCAGGCCTGAACTCTACAACTCTCAGTTCCTTAGCTAATGATTTTGAACATGAAATTTGATTTGTTTCAAAAAACTAAGCAAACTTGCAATTTTTTTTTTTAAAAAATGAATTTCTATATACCCACATTTTGAATGGTTGTGGCCTGCTGCACAGAAAAGTTACGTGGAAAGCAAGAATTGTTTCTTTACTACGTGGCCTTCAGTGAACACCTGACTTGACTATGTTCCCTTACCTCTGGAAATCAGACACTGCAAGTTAAACTTAAGTGCAGTCCTGTAGGTATTAGCCTTTTCTTTGTATATGCTCATCTCATTCATATATTTATAAATAATAACATCGACAGCATGCGATTAATGGGTCCCCAACGTGAAACCTGAATCTCAGCACTGTTAAACTTCGAAGCAGATCTGCTTTACATCTGAGCAAAATTTTGTAGCTTGTGCTCATCTTCAATACACATGAATTTACGCTTCCTCTTTTACTTCTTACAAGATCAGCACTGTATCACAACCTCAGTCATCCTCTTGAGGACCTCCTGTTGAGGTCTCCTCTTAAAGACCACCCATGCTTTCTTTTTTTTGTAGGCCCTGATCCTGCAAATACTTAAGCATGTGCGGAACTTTGCTGTCAAGAGTCACCCTTTGAAGTCTACTGGACAACTCCCATGAGCACAGTTACATGCATTTTAAGAATGTGCCAGATTTGAGCCTCAAATTGTCTAGCAGGTGGCCATTATGGAGCTGTGTGAGGAATGGTGTCCACCTGGAGTGGGCCTGCAGCCTTTGTAGAAGGCATAGCAAGTAAATGCGTTTGGCTAAAGCCAAACAGAAAGTTGATCAAGTTAATTAT
This sequence comes from Merops nubicus, assembly GCF_000691845.1. NCBI lineage: Eukaryota > Metazoa > Chordata > Aves > Coraciiformes > Meropidae > Merops > Merops nubicus. Next base: position 21,234 of record NW_008602904.1, on the reverse strand, counting down.
TCAATAATGTCTAGAATTCAGTAATTTTATTAGCGAATAAAGTGTCAAATCACTCCACTGAACAACACAGATCTTAATTATATTCTAATATAACCCTATAGCATCATACAGTTCAAGAGTTATTAGTGTAAAACTTTATATTTTAAATGGAATTTTATAGATACATTACTTTCGTATAGAGTGGAGAAGTGGCGAGGAGAGAAGATTATTGTGGACAATTATGCAGACCTGAACACAGCACTTGTGTTTAATAAATAGCTTTGAATTCTAATTTTCTGCAGTATACATAGTGTAGGTACAATTTGTAGTCATTACTGTGTATTAGGAAAGTTATTAAAATTCTTAAACTTGTTGAGGCTTTCCACAGAACCTTCCCCAGATTTTAATTGGTTTTATCTAGTTCCGTAAGAGAGCTCTTTAAAACAAATCAAAGTGCCTTAAATCACATGTCTTGCCCATCGAAGGACAGAGATATTCCTTCTGTTATCTGGCAAGTTTTCCTAAGAACTGAAATCTGAAGGTTCTCAACGATGAATTAAAAAACTTGGCAGAAGATAATTTATGTTCTTTTTGATGGACTCAGTTTCAAAATCACAATTTAACAATGTTTTGTAACAGAAGGGTTAAATCTTAATCTCAGAGGTTTACAAAGCTGCTAGTCGCAGTCTCCTTAAAATTTAATATACCTCGTTAATGCTTAACTTGCAAACACTGAAGGATTTTTATGATTATAATCATGTGTTACAGCACCTAGTACTGTTTCTAAGCAGCATACTAATCAGCTTAATGAGATATTACTGCACTTTTTGTTGACTAAAGCAAAATCCCTTTTATTGTTCTAAAGCTTGTCCTTTACTTTATTTTTTTCCCAAAACATTATCTTGTTTTATTGTACACCAGTAAATATCATACCATCGTTTTTTTGTCAAATCATAAAACTATCTTTCTCATTCTAGCATGTGTAATATATTGAATACGGTTAATGGAATTGAAAGTTACAAATGGATATCTATTTTTGTTTGGGTTTTTTTTGGTTTTTTGTTTTTTTTTCTTCTGGCTTTTCTAATGGAAATGGGAGAGATGCATACCATTTCTTTTTCTGTAGGTTTAGGAATGTAAACAGGTGCAGTTTCACAAGGAGAAAGACAAGGGAGGTGGTAAAAGCTTTTGCCCTTTCCGTAATAATTAGATTTTGAAATTATAGCGTATTTGAAAATAGTAATTAATGGTTATTGGTAAGCATGCAGAATGATGAAAGCACATGTATGATCAAAATTGTGTAGCACAGTTGGCATTTAATAACTTTGTATTGTTTTTGCACTAATTCTGTTGGATTATTATGAGTAGGTAAAGCATAAAATGCAAACTGTGCGATTCAATGCCTGTAAGTCTTTCACAGTCTGAATCTCAAATATCTTCTGATTTTCAGAGATGGAGGAAGCTAGTTTGTGCCTTGGTGTTTCTTCAGCTGTGCCAGAAGCTGACACCCATCTCAACAGCACCATACTCAATGGGCAGTATTCAATGAGCCAGAAGCTGCACCAGATCACTTCCCAGCTGAGCCATGCCTTCCCAGAGCTGCAGAACAGGCAGAATCCAGAGGAGAAGGTGTCAGAAGACAAAAGCCACCTGTCCATAGCGAACCAGCCCATCAGCAGTCAGATGGCACTGTTGGCCAACCAGCTCAACAGAGAGGTCGATACCAGTTTGAATGGGCGCGTGGACCTGCAGCAGTTCTTGAATGGGCAGAACCTTGGGATCATGTCTCAGATGAGCGACATAGAGGATGACGCCAGGAAGAACAGGAAGTACCCGTGTCCCCTCTGCGGGAAACGCTTCCGCTTTAACAGCATCCTGTCGCTACACATGCGCACCCACACTGGAGAGAAACCGTTCAAGTGTCCATACTGTGACCACAGAGCAGCTCAGAAAGGCAACCTGAAGATACACCTGCGTACTCATAAGCTTGGCAACCTTGGCAAGGGCCGTGGAAGAGTCCGAGAAGAAAACAGACTTTTACATGAGCTGGAGGAGAGAGCTATTCTTCGGGACAAACAGATGAAGAGCAGCCTTTTGCAGCCACGACCTGATGTGAAAGCACAGCACCACACCCAGCCAATGCCTCTTGCAAACTGTAACTTGTCCGTGCCAGCTAATCACAGCACACCCGATATTTCAAACCCTGTTCCCTCTCCAAAGCCAGTCAGCGTCCCGGAAGAAGCCGTCGCTCAGACGGCTGGGTTCCGGTGCACGTTCTGTAAAGGCAAGTTCAAGAAGCGAGAAGAGCTGGACAGGCACATAAGGATCCTGCACAAGCCTTACAAGTGCACCCTGTGTGACTTTGCCGCCTCGCAGGAGGAGGAGCTGATTAGCCACGTGGAGAAGGCTCACATAACTGCAGAGTCAGCACAGGGCCAGGGCTCCAACGGCAGCGGGGAGCAGTCCACCAATGAGTTCCGCTGTGAGGTGTGTGGCCAAGTGTTCAGCCAAGCCTGGTTCCTGAAAGGCCACATGAGAAAGCACAAGGATTCCTTTGAACACTGCTGTCAGATCTGTGGAAGGAGATTCAAAGAGCCTTGGTTTCTTAAGAATCACATGAAAGTACACCTGAACAAGCTATCTGTAAAGAACAAATCTCCCAACGATCCCGAAGTACCCGTCTCCATCGGCAGCATGTCCCAGGAAGCTCACGCAAACTTATATTCGAGATATCTGTCGTGTTTGCAAAGTGGGTTTCTGCCTCCTGACAAAGCAAGCTTAAGTGAACAGAATCAAATCTATAACAAAGGAGATGTGCCCATGAAAGAGAAAGAAGTTCTGGGGAAGCTTCTTTCACCCATTTCTGGCATTGGCCACAGTATTGCCGAAGGGGACAAACATTCTTTATTGGGCTGTCTCAATCTGGTGCCTCCTCTGAAATCCAGCTGTATAGAAAGGTTGCAAGCTGCCGCCAAAGCAGCCGAGATGGATCCAGTAAACAGCTATCAGGCCTGGCAGCTTATGGCAAGGGGAATGGCCATGGAACATGGCTTTTTGTCTAAAGAGCAGCAGATACAGCGCAGCCATGAAGACACTTTGGCAAATGCTGGAGTTATGTTTGATAAGGAGAAGCGGGAGTATGTGTTAGTAGGAGCAGATGGCTCTAAGCAGAAAATGCCTGCTGATTTGGTTCACAGCACTAAAATGGGCAATCAGAGAGACTTGCCAAACAAACTAGACCCTTTAGAAGGCAGTAGAGATTTTTTGTCACATGGTATGAACCAGGGACTCGATTACAACTTACAAAGTCATGGAAATGTGAAAGAAAAGCCAACTGAGTGCCCGGACTGCGGAAGGGTTTTCAGAACATACCACCAAGTGGTCGTTCACTCCAGGGTCCACAAAAGAGACAGGAAAGGAGACGATGAAATAATTCAAGGTAGTCTTGATGAGCGACGTGGGTCTGGAAGTGATCAAGAGTCTCAGTCTGTCAGCAGGTCGACAACACCAGGCTCCTCTAACATAACTGAAGAAAGCGGAGTAGGTGGGGGTCTTTCGCAGACGGGGAGTGCCCAGGAGGACAGCCCACATCCTTCCTCACCCTCCTCTTCAGGTATGATACCTTCTCCTTCCCTCTCTGCACTGAAAGCTTTATAGCTGCGTTTGAAATTACAGCAGCAAGGTAGTTCATGCGTTCTCGTGTTAGGTCGTTCCCGCGCGGTCCACGGGGACGTGGCGTTATGTGCTGGAACATCTGTGTTTGGGCTCCCAAAAAGCCTTTGAGGTTAATTCCTCCCCTCCAAGGGCAGGTTCCTCAGCCTTTCAGCTGTCACCTCTGCCACCCCACCGGCAGCAGTGTGCTGGGGCTGTACAGTCACCCCTGGCACTGTGGCTGCCAGGGCCTCTCCCTCCAGCTTTTGGAAGGTAGTGGTTTTTTCCCCCTCCTATTCATGGTGTCTCTCTTGCAGATCTTGCCACGTCCTCCAAGTAAAAGGGTGAGGAAAGATGCTTTCTTTGAGCTATAGTTCAAAGAAATAGGATTAATAAACAGCGTGTTGGCTGACCTCTCTGATTGCCCTTATTCCCACAACCATATCAATTACTTTGCTATGTACTTGTACCTGGCCACTGGACTGATTAAAAAGAGATTAAAAAATACAAATTACTAACTTTTTGACAATCTTTTAACTTATGTGCACATTTTAACACGTATAAAGCCTTCTGCTTAATTCATGTCTATTTGAAAGTACAAGAAAAATAGAAATTGGACTGAAACATTTTAATTGCATTGTATGTCACGTTAACATGCTGTGTGTAAAATAGCAAAGCAGATAATATTTCATTAGAGATGTCTATAAAATATTGAGCTTCCTGGTACAATTTTTAAAGTTGCTAGCCTATGACTGCTGAAGTAAAATCTCCAACTAATAACAGGTAAGATTTCTGGCCTCATGTATTTTTCCAAAGTCACTTACCAATGGATAGTAAATTGGAAGTTATATCTTCAGCCCTTTATAAAGAAAGCACCTCACTAATACTGTGATCATTCTGCAAGCCTAACAACAGAGGAAATCATGCCATAACAAATACTCTGTTACTAATGGCAACATTGATTTCTGCAATCAGCCATTAAGTCTAGAAAATGAAAGACAGTTTGAGGTACCTTAAGGCATTACATTGCCCACTGTTAAAGAGCTGGTAGCAGGCTGTTGAGAGTAATTCTTTTTTTTTTTCTTTCTCCCCCAGTTTCGATAAATATTTTAGTATTGGAGGCAACTGACTGTTACTGTTATTAAGTATATGCCAGTTTATTTTTGTTGTTCTTGTCATGCTCCAGCATACTCTACTTCTGAGGCCAAATTAATATAAAAATAAAGTGTTAGTTTGCTGGCTTATTACAAACCAGTAAAGAAATTGTTAAGACACATAAATCTGCACTCCACATTCCACAGATTCCTATAGTACTTAATGCTGTTGTTTAAATACCCATGAAACACACTGTCTACTCTTAGAGTCATAGCCTCCTTTACAATTTATTACTGGTGAGACACATTAGAAAATTCTATGTAGGAACGAGGGTAACAGGCAAGAGCTAATTTCATACTATATAGAGTTGTTGAGATTGTTTTAAGAGGATTGAAAATATGTCAGGATGAAGAAGATTATTTTTCTAACTTTCACTTTTACAATCCGTACACATTGTCGTGTGGGGGTGGGGGTGGGGTGGGGATGAGGCAGACCCCTTCTCTTTAATATAGAAAGCACCACTTGTTTTGCAATGCCATAGAGTGATTGGAAATAAAAGATCATGAAATCATTTAAATTCTGCCCCAAAACTTCCAGGGCTGTCTGGAAGAGTTTGGAAAAAAAGAGCCTCAGAGTCTTCTGCGTGAGGCTGAACTGATAGAGACTGAAGAGGGTTCAAAACAATGCGTGTGAAAGTTAGTGTGTTTTGAGTGCCATGAAAACTTTAATTCCAAGTGTTCTGGTCTGTTGAATGTGTTGTTGTGGAAGTTTTCCCTGTCTTCAGAGGCAAAAGATAATACCTCAGTGTTGTTCTTTTCCTGGCCTCTAATTTAAAATTATTTTTAACCTAAGGGACAATTTATTTTAAACATTTATTTTCACACCTGATGCATTCATATCAAGGCATATAAAAATGAAAGGAAAATACGTGCAGTAGCGGTTGCTAGAAGCATGTTTGCTTTTACTAAAGAAAACCAGACCTTTTATATTAATATCTGATTGTCTTCTTTAGTCTGGGAGTAGCAAATCTAGGAAGGTTCTCTTTGTCATACATCCTGTCATAGAAAGTGTGCACATTTTTATAACTTCTTAATCAGATGAAAGACAGTATTGTATTTTACCAGGAAAAAAAAATTCTAAGTATTCTTTAGCACTTTAAAATTAAATTTTATTGCCATGTTGCTCTTGGAACTTTTCATCCTTACAAAGTGTGTGTTTTATCGCTACCTGTGAAAAAGAAACCTGTTGAATAGAAAGAAATCAGAT
>NW_008602904.1:5243-10243 GCF_000691845.1 Merops nubicus | reverse complement strand
TGGGCATTGGTAGGTGTGGGCCCTGGCAGGGTCCCAGATCCTCCCCACCTGCCTCCTGTGCCCTAGGGACGGTGGGCAGGAAGGCATGGAATGCTTGCTGGATGGAAAGAAGCTGTGCTGAGATCTTACCAGGCCCCTAGATGGGGGGAGCAGAACTGTCCCACAGCTCCAGCATGGCCTTTGCACGCTTCCCCTCCCTCCCTCTCTCCTTCCTTCCTGTTTTCCTTCCCTAATGACACTCCTTCTTCCCCAATGTAAAACATGCTCTGTATTCCTGGACTATTTTCCACTTCTTCCCAGTTGCTTTGTACTTTAAACTTTCATTGTCACCTAACATCAGCAGAGACTTTGAGAGGGCACAGTGGAGTAGCCGTACTTTGGGCTTTACGTAAATACTAAAGAGTAGGAGGCCAGAAGTAAGGACAGGACTTCTGGGCCATGTCTGGGGTTTTGAGCTCATTTCTCATCTTCCTGGAGCAGGAAAGGTACTGCAGTGTTAATGTGAGTTCTCTCCCTAGTCAGAAAATTTACAAAATGTGCAGTGCAGTTATTGTTGCTTCTTTTTCAAATGTGCATGGTAAGGATGGCTGTAATGGGATTTATATAATTTTACTTTGGTCAGCTGTGATTCCTGCTCGTTTCTGTCTTGAGTTCTAGCTGTTTTCATCACATGTCTCTTTTTAGCTGTGCCCTTCCTTAGGTTTTTAGGAGTGCCTTACCACGTATATGTCATAGGCTAAAGCAACTGAAAACTGATCTACTCGCATCTTACCTAACACCCAGGTAGGGGAGTAGTCTATTTAGCAAAGGCTGCATAATTTTCCCTTTTAATGATCTAACAAAACTATTCAGGTGGGGACAGAAGCAAATCTGAAAAGACCTTCTGAAATGATTTGAGCATCCCTCTTATATACTTCACGCTTTCCTGGGAGATTTATGGAATACCAGGTATGATCTGACTGAGACCAGAAGGTAATTCAAAGTTTTCTGTGAACAACAGAACAGCAAACAGCCATTTTTCATCATCTGGAGAGAATTCAAGGAAAGAACAGAACATCTTTGATTTTGATGACTAACTGGAAGTGGATGGTCATATAACAATGACATATATGTAAAGCAGAAAAACTACAGAACTGGAAACTGACAGTTGCTATTCTTTTGTATATTCCAGTGCCTTATTTTAAACTTATGGACATAAATATGTGGTTTTGTATGTCTGCATATATCTTCGATCAAGTAGCTATCTGTTATGATTAATATTTTTCCATGTTATTCTTCTACTGAAAAAGCGGGCAGTGAATTCTGGAGGGGAGAAGTTCATCTATCAAGTATTCTATTATTCTATAATTTTATTTGTTTTCTTAAAATGATTATGTTGCCAGTATGTTGAAGAACATTAATTCAACATACAACCACATTTACCACACAATGGTATCAGGGTCACCACAGTTATTTCCTGTTCTGTGTAGTAATAATACTGTGGTTGCTCTGATGCTACTGTCTAGTAACTATGTGTAAATGTTGAGTTTGTGATGGTGACCACTATACTATAATTATAATGAAGTTTCTTTGCAAAAGGGGTAAGGAATGAAAGTGAACGTTCCTGAAAAAGACAAGCAGTAGTAGAGGACAAACACAGAATGCTTGATATTGCTGTTTCTTTAGCTGCTTCTTTTAAGTCTTGTCATTGAACATACTGATACTTTGCAATGAAAACCCAAGTTGCTTGCATCGAGACTGAAAGGACGAGGGCATACAGCACTAGCTGGGAACTGCAGCCAAAAGAGGAGCATGAAAATTGTACAAGGGAATCCATGTTTGTTACTCATCTCCCAAAGCATCATATGTACAACCTTTATTTTAAAGCTCGACACAGCAAGCTCGTCTGTATTGAAGAGCATCTGACGGTAGGATCACACTACCTGTCTTGCTCTACACTCTGTTTTCATATGGGCGACAGGTTCAGCAGCTGTCTGAGCAGGAGGAGAGAAATTCAAGCCAGGGAGACTGCTGAAATAACACCAAGGAATAGTCCCCATTTCTTTTGCAGTGAAAGAACTGTGAAAAGACCTGAAACTACATTTGTGACAGCCAGAACTGAAGAACTCACAGCTGTGGGTACAATTGATGCCCATCAATTCCCAGGCATTCTCCTTCCAGCTCCCCTGTGGTGAATAGCAATTTTTTGCACATATCTTAGGGCAAGAAAAGATGCACAGTGCTGACCCTGGTGCAGGTTCTCAGTCTGTTGAGGGGAGTGATTAATACCAGAATTAGGCATGCTGCAAATACCTTGTTTTTTATGTGCAGCAACAGCGAAGTGATCTCATTGAGTATCTGAACATTCAGCAAGTCTGAAATCAAACGCCTGTGTGTCAGATATACACAGCTGTATTTGTACTGTTGCTCTATCTAAAGAACATGCCAAATGCTTTACTTAGAGTGAGTTGAGAGAGAGACTCATTACTAAGAACATGTATAGCATTATCAATGAAAAACATTATTGTTCTTTTCCTCAGTGGTTTTAGTGTCCTTGCTTTTCCTTTCATAGGAGCCCATGCTAATATATCTTCAGACAATGTGGGGCCTGATTCACTACTCCTATTGACAGTGTGTCATCATTTACACCTCTGCACAGTGGGTGGGAAATAAAGACACATCAGAATAGTAGCACTTTGTGCTAGTTTAAGTGTATTTTGCAAAAATACAAACGACTGTGCAAGGCAGTGGAGACTCCGAGTGTGTAGGGCACTGTTTTTATTTTATTTCTGCCCAAAAGTATGTGAAATGAACTTTATCAGCCAAATTTGATCAGAACTGAATATAGCAAAGTGTAATTTTTTACAGTGAAAGAAGGACGTGCAGCTGTACATTTGGGGCACCACAGTTAGAAGGTAGGTGAGCGTGTCCTGATCCAGTGACGTTGTCTTACTGGGCTTTTAGTTATTTCCTGCCCTTTACTGGCATTAAGCTCCTGCACCATCTCTTGAAAGAATTCTGACTGATAAAACATTTTTGTATTTTTTACTTCCTGACGTGTTTAAGAAGCAGTGCTGACTTTAATTTAGTTTGATGAGGCTAGAGAGCCTAGAAAACATGCTAGGTTTTTTTGAAGTTAAATCCTCAACACACTGTACTGCTGCGCTTGTTCATCATCTGGGTTTTCACAGCTCTAGTCAGAATTGCAAAAGATTCCTTGGCCAAAGAAAATACCAGGCATTAGAGTAGCAGAAGGCTTTCTTAAATTGTAAAGTAAATTCTGGCAAGCATAGAAGCCAGTGTTTCACAACTGTCTGTTTTCATTGTTGCCATGTTCGCAGAAAGGTCCATAGGAGACAAACCAAAAAGAAAATCAAGATTACTGTATTGAGAATAAATAGACAAAAGGTCATTTTCAAAAAAAAAAAAAAATAAAATAGAATAGACTCTTTAATACTGATCATTTCAGATGCTGGGTTCCATTCAGTAATTTTTAAAGTAAGTCACTGATGAGTAGATGGTATAATAGAAACAACGCGAAAGTCATCAGATCAATTTAAAATAATTATATGAATTCTTGAATGAAAAAAATACATACATTTGGGCAGATGGTTTTAGTTCCTTATATTATGTATAGAAAGCATCTTCTTTAGTTACATATTTAACTATATTTAATCAAATGCATAAACCTGGTTCTTAGCTGCATATGTGGAACCATACTGAAGATGAAAGATTAAGGGAAATAGGTCATAATTGTACACAAAAACTTGAAAGCATAATGTTCTTTTACTTTCAAAATGCCACCAGAAAATGAGTATCCTAATCTGACTCTTGCATGAAAGAATTGTGGGGCAGGTGGACTCTTTCTCTAAGGGATAATATGAACATCAGTTGACATTTATACTGTGGAAGGATGAGTGAGCTGTTGAGCGTGTAATAGTTATTATGTAGGTGTTTCTTTCATACATTTTATTTTGCTGTCTAGCTTTATAGTTAATTTTTAAATTTTATTTCTGTAATGATTAAGGATACAGCAATGGAATAGTTTTGAATTAAGGATAAAGCAATTCTCTGTCCTAATACCAGTTAATATCATCTTTTGAAGTATAAATTAGAAAAGCAGGAGTGTAAACTAGGGGTACTCCTGGTTTGTGGTTGGTATTTTGTCAGTGTGACCCTGTCTCACACCAATGATCAAACTCAGTAGGCAGTAAACACTGAGCTAACCAGGACTGTCTGCCTATGACAGTGCCAACAACAGTAATGTCAATTCTCTTAAAACCCTGGAAGATTGTACACCAGGAAAGAGGTACTGCACTTCAGACTGGTTGGAAATGACAAAAACTGTCCAGCTGCTCCACTGCATTCTGAAAAAAGAGCGTGTGCAGAAGTAGTGTAAATATTGCTGACATAAACATTGTACCTACTATTTTCTTAGACTCTTACCATTTATAGTACATTCTGCCAATAGAGTAAATACAGCCTATATGCAGGGAGAGAGATGTAGAAATGGATGACCTGCAAGTACTTGGCTTATAAGGTCTACCTTTTGATTATCTTTGTGGGTGGGTGAACAAAAAGTTCAGAACTTCCCTTGAGACAAGCAACATGCAATGTTTTCTGGCATGGTTACTTCCCTTTCAAATATTCTACAGATTGTACAGAAAAAAGACAGATTAGGTTTTGCATCAGATTTACTAGAGCTCTACCTTTGGACTCCAGCTTGCATTTTACTCTTCTGTCTGAAGTTGCTGAAGAATTAAGCTTGTGTGTGCACTGTTTGTATATAACAGGCTTTCCCAAGTGACTATTTAGCACTATTAAAAAACAAAACCAAGACTCCCAATAAGATTCTGGTAAATGTAAATGAATTCTGTTTAAAAGTGGCTCGTGGCATCTTTCTGTAATGACCATCTTTTCACCACATGCAGGATGCTGGTGGCATTAGTCAATTAAAAAATACACAGATTTTCAGGGATTTGGGCCTGATATGCATTTACAGTACAGATGTTTAGCACTGT
>NW_008602904.1:0-5223 GCF_000691845.1 Merops nubicus | reverse complement strand
TTGGCAGTGTAGGGAACTTAAAGTGTAGGAAGAAATATAATGCAAGTACACTTCAAGCCTTCCTGGCGCTGCCTGTCTGCTGTGCATTGCACAAGGATTAAGGAACACTCTTGTAGCATTTTCAGTTTGAAACTTCTAATGCTGCATGATTCATGAAGCCAAATTCTGCTTTACCAGTGCCACCTACTATGTTTTAATCAGTTACATCAGGTGTGAGTTTAGTATAGTGATTTGTAGCCAAACATGACTGTAGTGATAATTTTTTACTGCTCTTCAGTAACTGCTGTGTTTTGAGAGATACTCCTTTCTTCACTGGATATTTTTTTTTTTTTAAATCCTCTTCTGAATTTTTGTTTGTTTATCTTTTAATTTCCTGTCAATAGAAATCAAATTAGTGTCTCTGTTATTAATATTTTAAAACATGGATGTTTAGGGGTTTTTAACACCACAATTGCTATGCCCCTTTAAATTTCATTCAGTTGTTCTTCACCTCTAAACAATCTTTCAATACCAAGTTGTTTATTTGAGAAGAAAGTGAGACTGTCTCTTTGTATTGCTGAATAACATCACTCTTTTTCTCAAGAAGTCATTACACACTGACATCATATTGTTCTTCATTAGATGATCTGTTGCCTGAAAGTATCTTGGTGACACTGAAGTTGAAAGCAACAAGCATACAAGTGCTAGGATGCCTGGAGAGCAGAGAGTGGCAATACCTTGCTCAAGCAAATATCCAAGATAATTTTAAAAAGGCATTAACAAATACAAACCACCCCCACAGAGGTAATTTTCACCTCTGAATTTTAGCTTGTTTTATAGTCCAGCCCAGACTTAAGCCATCACTGTTACAATGCTGGAAGCCAAGTCCTACCTAGCAACAATAGCCATGTAAAATAATTTAAACTTAAAGAAAAAATAACACAATTGCTGGTAGAGTAGTGTCCAGAGATTTCTAGGTGCTTTTCAACAAAGAAAGGATAGTTTCTGTCTTGAAAACATATGTGTGTGCACAGAAAAAGACCTCTGATATTCACAAAGACCACAATTAACGCTGCACTGTACTTGCTGTTCCCTGATTAGCTGGAAAACTTATATACTCGATGGATATTATTTTTCATGCTCATGAGTTACATGAGAAGAGCTTACAATACAGTTGTGAAATGTATGCAAGTATTCCTTTAATTTGTGCTATTTCACAAGTTATTATGAACGTTACAAATTTTTGTTCCTGTGACCGGGTGCTCTGGTGGTGAATTTTAGTACCATGACTAGGTGAGAATAAGCTTTGTAAATGGTTGACCATGCAAACTCAAATTTAACTTTTCTTAAAGATATTGCATTGTTCCCTTTAATTGTACTGTTCTGCAAAATATTCCTCCCATGCACCCTTTTAATATAGGAGGAACAACACAGACATCCAAAGAAGCTGACAGAACAATCCTGATAATCGCCAAACATCGAACCCTGTGGGACAAAATTCAAAAACTGAAAATTGGAAAAAATTCCCTCTCCCTATTTAGCCCCAGCTGCAGTTGCCACTCTTCCAGATCAGGCATTTCTGCAGGCACTAGAACACTGGGTGTATAGAAGGTAATATTAGGTGAAGTTCCTGCAGCTATTACCCTTTCCAAATACCTTTTGACTGAGGAGCCAGAGCCACGTGGCTCGTTAATTCTCCTCTGATTACCAACAAGGGCTCTGACAGCCGTGGTGGTGCAGCAAAGTTCCAGCTTGGGAATCCCTGGTACACAGTAATCAAACACAGAGCTCCAACAGTTAATGCTGTGTTTGCAGATCCTATTGGATAACTACTAAAGTTGCATGGGTGAAATAGATAAAGTTGGGAAGTCTGCAGTAGAAGTGTTTGCCTTTATACTTATTTACACACTGTTGTTGCCTTTGTACAATAATATCTTTTCCCTGAAGGCCTTTGAAAAATTCGATCACAAACCAGAAAAAGAGTATGTTTGTTCTGGGTAAAATTTGGAAGCATTGTTCTGATGACACCTGTAAAACATAATTATAACTCCCATAGCTGTTTCCTCTCATATTTAGAGAGGAAAATTCTTTGCCTCTAATCTCAGGTGCATACCTGTGGAAGGCTTAGATTCCTTCAAGCAGTATCAAAGTAATGATAACAGTGTGCAGCTGCTGACTGTCTTTTCCTTGTTATTACTCACCCAGCTGTTTAGAGGAGAAGAAAAAGAGAGAGAATATCTCTAATCAGCCATATGGCACAAAGTTTTATTTGCCACAGTAAGTTGAAATGTACGTTATTGGTCAGCATCTTGAATGCAAATTTTGACGTAGCTTTTCAGGAGTACCAGATCTAAGGCAAAATTATTTTATATTAAGTACAGAAATACTTGATTCTGTCTCAGTGGAGTTTCAGCGGCTGAGATCTGCCTTAGCCAAAAGATGCTGTGAGCATGGAGTTCAATTTCAGCCCCTGCTTTGGGTCCTAAAAGGTAAATTAAGAGCTGTTGAAATGGCATTTCAGATTTCTACAATGCGCTTACATTGTACATTATACAAATCAGTGTTCTGGATCAGACCACGGGGCCAGGCAGTCTAGGAGATGTCTTTAGTGGTGCTTGATGTTTGGAGTGCAGATAGTCAGTAGTTTGTTCAATAAGAAAAAGTTTAATTTTGCCATTGTTTTTAAATTGAGCAAGAAATGTAGAGTTAAGTATGGGAAGACGACTTTTGTCTTACAAAGCCCACCTCTTTGAGTGCAGGTGAATGTAAGAGAAGTGGGGGACTAACATGCGTGTGGTTTTTGTGAGTCTTCATTCTAGAAACTGCTGTGGAAAATGAGGTTTTGAGGGCTTGACTTTGAAAGTTTAGCAGGTCTGCTTTTTTAACTTTTTCTGCTATTTCATGCCTGCATATGACTGGAAGTCCTTTGGTTATTGACATACTGGCTTCAAACATACGGTTTAGGAGACTCGGGGCTGTAATGAGGCGTGGGAGGTAGGCACACTCCTGTGTGTCTAGGACTGGGGGCATGACTTTAAAAGGTTTAAACTGGGGTATTGTAACCCTATTCATGTGGCTTATTGCAAGACTATAGGAGTGATGCTGCTTTCTTTTCTGTTCTGAAACATATTGTATTGCCAAAGGATTTAAGAGCGTGATTGATTTTGTTCTTCGTGTACTATACATAAAAACACATTACAGAAAGAATAATACTCAGTTCTTCTAAGTGTCTTTAATGCATAGATCTCAAAGAACTCTCTTATCCCTGATTTCCTGCTTAATTGATCACAGTACTGTTTGTGTCCTACGTTTGCACTAAACACTGTTAAGAAGGAGATACTAAGATACCATCCACAGTTTTGCACAAGTTTTGATCAGTTGGTGAAGAGTTTCTGGTGATACTGTGTTGGGGTACCACAACACAGATACTAAGCTGGGATGGAAAGTGTTGTGGTTGGTAAGCGAGAACAGTTTTTTCTGGTTGATGCCATAAAAAAATCACTGTGTACTAATGTTGTTTTGAAAATAGACATGCTTTTTCCATTTGGTTAATGATTCTGGATAGTGTAATCCAGTTGAGTGGTTAGGTCTCCTGTATTTTAAACAGTCTCTCTTCTGTGATTCTTAATGTCCTTTGACTTGTACTTCACAAGGTACCAAGAAATGTTTGATCAGATAAGAGCCATGTGTTCTAAGAATGGCTGCTGAAGTGGTTCTGCACTGACTTGCAAATTTGTGGTTTCATACGGTGAGGTGTTATCTCTTAAAAAATAAGCCTTGACCCATATAATCAGAACAATTGTTGTTTGTTTCCTTATAGAAGCACTATTATTAAAACTATAATGAGAAGATTCAAAAAAAGATGTGCAAATATTTTTCCGCAGAACATGATTCTTTCTCCATCTGATGGCCCATGTTGCTCTTCTTCCCACTGTTTCCACTGCTGTTACTTAAGGGGCTTTGACAAATGGAACAGACTTTTCATAGTGATTCCAGTGCTAAGTCACTTCCAGCATATTACACTGTGTGGTTAAAATGACTCTTGTGATTACCACTCCCCTGGTGCTTGTGCTTTATCATGGTACCAAACAAAATTAAGAGTAGGAATATTCCTTCCTTTATTTACCAATATTAAAAAATTAAAAAAAAAAAAGTAAAAATCACATTGCTCTAATTTGTTAACTTGAAATTAGTTTTAGAACTTTTAATCTACATTTCATTAGGAATTGTTTTGCTGGAGAAATAGTTTTTTAAAATACAGAATTATACATTTTCTGAAAAAATTACTGTGCAGTAGGGAGCATTTTGTAAATATGTATTCTCAGGGTACAAGGCAATGCCGTAGACAGAAGGACTGTTCCACACCAATAGATATGGAATGGAAAAAGCCATACTTCATTTCAGCATCATCTTTTCACTACTTATCTGAAGTGTGTTGTTATATATCTGCAGGTTCTAGATCTGTGCATGTCCCCATGGCAGAATCTGCCTTTCTGTCTGCTAACCCAAAATGACAGCTTTGTTAGTTTTGATGTGGTTATTTTTCTCCCTTAGTGAATTAACAGGGGAAAAATGAGCTGGAAAAATTAAGGAATCTCTTTTCCTCCCTATTTCTTATTTTCCCAGGAATAATAGCTCTAGGGAATGACTGGTCTGTTGCAAATGACTGCCATGCATATGATGAGAACACCTTAAATAAAGTGATATTATTACAGGATTTAATAATTCAATGGTGAAAATACTCAAAAAGCAATGAGGTGAGTGGGTGAGTCTAAAATTAAATTATCTAAGTTAACTAAAGTCAAGTGTTGTAAGTATAGCTCACATGCAGTAATACTAGTGAAGAATGTAAAAGACCATACCTTGATATTTTGTGCAGAAAATAGTTGCTTTTCCTATGATACTGGCTGTATCATATATAGAGAAGGAAGTCTTGACTGTGGAAGTCCAACCCAATGTCAGTGCTTTGTTGAAACTGATACCTGGGATTTCTGACATTTCTGAATTTTGTTAAGCTCCCTGGAATGGTGAGCATCAGTCTCACCATCTCTCAGACGGGTCTCCCCTGTAAATGGATGTAACTGAGGGACTGCTTTTAGTATTCTGTTGGGTCTGGTATACAGTAACTCTGAACTTAAGCTACAGGAAGAAAACAGAGAACCAAAATGGCAGTGCACTATAGTAATCTCTAACTGGATGAAAAGCTACCAAATGATTGTTCTGGTGTGTGCCATTATCTTGTAG
>NW_008602903.1:542-3115 GCF_000691845.1 Merops nubicus | reverse complement strand
ACCTTCCCCCAGCACCCACAGGGCCTCACCCAGCAGCTCCACACAGCCATCGTGCGGCACCGGCCGGGGCTGACGCCTCTTGCCTGGAATGGGAGCTGGCTCCCCAGCGTCTGGCTCCTCAGGTGAATTGTGGTGTGCCCTGAGCCTACGCCAGGAAAATGCCAGCAGACGAAACTCCGGCTCAGGCCAAAAGACACGAAGATGGATGTGTTTTCCTTGCCCGGCTTATCTCTCAGGCAGCGCTTCTCACCGGAGCCCGGCACTATTTGTGTGCGCTCGGCTCCTGGCACGGGGGCAGGAGAAGATTAGAGAAGACACCCCATGGTGTACCCCTCCCGGGGCTGAGGCCTGCCCCTGCCCTGCCTGCCGAGACCAGGGCCTGCAGGGAGCTGCTTCCTGGGGCTGAACCCCAGGGGTGGCTGCAGGGGGATGGGGGCAGCAGAGGCAGGAAGAGTCGCATGACCCCAAAGCTGCTCGGGCTCCATGTGGGCTGCGGGGTGAGGGACACAGGGGCTGTGGCCATCTTAGCTGCTCCCCCAGGGACCCCTGAGCATGTGCAGTGAAATCCTGCAAGGTGAGGGGCCAGACTGTCCTGGCACCACCTTGCTCATTCCCAGGCTGGAGGAGGCAGTGGTGCCAGACCAGCAGCTCTGCAGGTAGCCACACACTCAGCCCACGGGCTCTGCTCCACTCATGCCCCTTGGTTCCATAAGGGCAGTACACCAGGCAGATCCCAACCTCAGCAGACTATGCACCAACCAGGTTCAAACCAGAATCAAGGTCAAGGAAGGCTGTTTTTAAAGGCAAAACTACATTAAAAGATTTTAGAAAGCTAAAAAGAGATTTGAAGCCAAGCATTTTGATGAACAACAGACATTTTTACATATTCTTTTACTTTACAGATTCCTTTAACTTTCCACTTTGAACCCAGGCTCAAAGGCCAAATTTGCTCAAACCCCACGTCCTCTTCTCACCCCCTCCCCACACCAATGCTTTGGGCTGAGGAGGCAAAGAACTGGGTAATTCAAGGCCTGTGCAAGAAAGACTCCTGATCCCTGGTGTTTGCCAGGGCAGTTCACTGTGCATGACCCCAGCCTCGTTTGTGCCTACCACCACCTCTAAGAACACCCATTTGGCTGCCAGGAGAAAACAAGATGCCAGGGCCAAAGGAAAAGGGAATCTCAAAAGCAAGTGGGTGAGAACAGAGACTTGCCTGATGGAGATGCATCCCTGTTTGTCACCCACCGAGCAGTGATGCTGAAGACATCAATTCATGAGGCCATCACCTACAGAGAGAAGAGGAAAGACATTAGAGGAGAGAAATCAAAGGGGCTTCGCTCTCCTGGGGATTTGGCTGCTGGACCCTCTTCCAGCTGCTCAGTGAAATATCCAGGAGGTGTAAAGCTCCACGCTGATTTTGCAGGGAACCTAAAACCAGGTCCCCAGCCACACAGAAAACAGCTGTGAAAGTCACACCAGGGAGGTGGCAGAAAACAAAAGACTTTGGACAGACAGGCTTAATCCATTTAAATTCAGTTTTTCTCTCACTTCCCCCCCCCCCCTTCTTCTGACCTCTCATCAGAGACCTCTTCCCCCATCTCCTCTCAGTCCCAAGTGCCTTACAGCAGTTTCACACTCAAGTGGCCCATGGACTGCAAGTGTTATTCCTCCTCTTTGCTGCTCACAGCAGAGAAGAATCAGACCTGGTGTTCCTTTGGTCCCTCTTGTACAGCCTCTTTCCATCAAACTCCTGCTGAGGAGGGGCTCCTGCAGCCATCATGAGATCCCTGAACCCTGAATTTGGCTCCAGCCTGGCAGGAGCTGCAGGGATTGAGAGATGTCAGGCTGTCAGTGCTCCAGAGCTGGGGTGGGAGCCCTGTGCTTGTCCAGCAGCAGCCTCTGTCTGTACGGCGAGCTGCAAACGGAGGTAGGGATGGGGCTGCATGGACAGACAGTGGCTGAGCAGGGTCCCAGCACAGGAGCACTAGCAAAACCAGCCTCTGCAGGCTGCACATATGGCCCTCCGCAGAAGGTGGGCACACAAGCCCCAACCCACCCAACGGGCTATCTTCCTGCCGCTAAACATCTACTTGCTCAAGGGGGAAATGTTTGTAATCCCAAACACACAGTGCACTTTCTTTTGTGTTAAGTGCCTTGGCAGGAGCCAGCGGTTCTCACGTGTAGTCCTATCCCTGCGAGGACCGTGTTTCCCAGAACACCCCCTTCAAAAATTTCCCCTTACTGATAAGAGCCAAAGTGCCCATCACTGCCTCACAGGCTGCTCCCACGCCTCTCTCCCCTTCCTCAGGGCACTGCCATGGGCTGGAAGGCACCAGGCTCCCAGAGACACCAGCATTCAGAGAAAAGACACTGAAGAAAAGAGACAAAGGCGGGAAAGCTTTTCTCGCTGGGACCCAGCCGTCTGGCTCAGAGCAAGGCAAGAAAGTAGGAGCTGCTCTGCATTTCCAGGGCACAGACAGAAGAGCAGGAGAAGGGCAAATGCCACCGTGTGAAGTCTGAGCCCCTTGAACACCAGCTCTTTGCTTCTTCCCTTTTGCTTTTTCCCTCTTTCC
>NW_008602903.1:0-460 GCF_000691845.1 Merops nubicus | reverse complement strand
CCCCACCCCCAGCCACAACCAGGCTCTTTCTTATCGCATCTGCTCACCGTACCCAGCACTTACATCCTCGGTATGGTTCCCATAAAACAAAACACAAACAACTGATCCCAGACAAGTGAAACAGTCACACAGCCACGAATGTCAGGAAGCTTTACCCACTCCCTGCACACCAGCCCAAGCAGCCGGAGATCAAAGTTTTCGTATTTGCATACATTTCTTGAAACAATTTGCTGCTCCACTCAGTCTGCTGAGGGGATGCTGACACAGGCCAGGGCCTCTCCCATAGAAACAGGAACCAAGAAACCAGATCTGGGCATTGCTGCCTCCACCTCCGGGTGGTTGAGCAGATGGAGGCAGTATGAAACCCAAAGATTAGCTGGGACCGAGGGGTCTTGGGGGGCACCGGGAGAGAAGGCGGTGTAGGGCAGGCGCGGGAGGGGAGGTCTCCCGGCGGCGGGGC
>NW_008602902.1:0-1009 GCF_000691845.1 Merops nubicus | reverse complement strand
AAAACCAACCCTATCCTAGCTAAACCAGGACATGCATTTTCTGTTAACCCTCTGTCACAGATTATTTATTAAGAGAAGTCGTCATTGTAGGTTTAACTAAAAGGGTTTTATTAATGAATAAATGGTAATTAACTGATGATTGAATGAAAATCAAATGCTAATCAAATTATGATTAAGCAATAATTGAATGGTAATTAAACAATGTTTTAAATTATCATTTAAATAATAATTTAGGCGGTGATTAGACAACGATTTAGCCCTCAAACACTCTACTACTTGTAACAATTGAGCTATATCTGGGTATATAAATGTTGCTAGCATACAGTATACTCTTAGGCTTAATGTAAAATGTTGCTTACTTCATTATATATATCAGGTGCCAAGTAAGGGGTCTATCGGTGCCAAGTAAGGGGTCTATCAACCTCAAAGAGTAACCTTGAGAGGCATCCCTTCTCCATGGGGAGATCACCGCTGTATAGCCTGCTGCTGTAGAGGAGAGCTCAGTGGGCTTGAGGGTGTATCTGTACAGATATTTATAGCATAAAGTGATTGACTCATAGTCAAACCCCCTTTTAGTGTATGTGTAGTTGTGCAACTGTAGCAGTTATAGTTTTGTCTAGTCGCAACTCAGGCTGGTACTCTGGGCTCCTGATAAGACATGGCTTAGACTCCTTAATTCCTGAGAAGATGTGGCCTAGCACAGTTCTCAAGGTTTGCACAGCAGGGCTGATTTCAGTCAGGCCTTCTTATCAGTAATGCCTGAACCAAAGTACTGTTCACTTAAAGTAGGTGCATGTCACACCCTCTCAAATGAGAGAAGTTTTGTAGCAAATGACTATCTAATATTGAATTGAACTAGTAGTTGGTGAGCTTCAGTACCTCTTAGCTATTGCCTGTATCCCTGATGAATCATCTGACTTGACTGAGAAGTCCCCTGTGCCCCAGTGAAAGGTTTTCATATAAACTGATCATAGAATCACAAAATCACTTTGGTTGGAAAAGACCTATA
>NW_008602901.1:3535-3758 GCF_000691845.1 Merops nubicus | reverse complement strand
CCAATTCCTTCAGTACTCTGGGGTGTACCTCATCAGGCCCCATGGACTTGTGGATGTTATTGTTCCTCAGACATTCAAGAACCTTGTCCTTGTTGACTGTGGGAGTGGCTTTGTCTTGCTGGTCCCTTTCTCGCGTGCCATCCTCTTGAGAGCTGCGAGAAGCTGCCATTGAAGACTGAGACTAAAAACTTATTCAGGACCTCAGCCTTCTCCTCCCCTGTAG
>NW_008602901.1:1563-3314 GCF_000691845.1 Merops nubicus | reverse complement strand
ATTTTGTCATGCAGTCTGACGAGCAGTTCTCAACTAAGCCATGCTGGTCTCCTTCCTTCCCTGCCTGATTTCCTGCAGCTGGGAATTGTGAGTTCCTTAGCTCTATGGTAAGTGTCCTTAAAGATCTGCCAGCTCTTCTCTGCTCCCTTGTCTCTAAGGACTGTGTCCCATGGAGTCTTGCTGTATAACTCCTTGAAAAGCTGGAGGTTTGCTTTCTTAAAATTTAGGGGTTTGACTTTGTTTTTTAACTCCCTTATACCCCTTAGGACTGTGCATGGTCACTGCAGCCCAGGCTGCCTGCAATCTTGATGTCCTTGATGAGCTCACCAGCATTTGTGACCATCAGGTCTAGTGCTGCATCCCCTCGAGTAGGGGTGTCTATTTCCTGCCTCAGGAAGTTGTCATCAAGGTACTCCAGGAGTCTCCTGGATTGCCTACAGCTCACCATGCAGCTTTTCCAGCAGATATCAGGGTAGTTGAAATCCCCCAGTAGGATGAGAGCCTGTGTGATGTCTCTCATAGCTGGAGTAAGGCGGCCTCACCAATAAGCTCCCTGTGACCAGGTGGCCTGTAGTAGACACCAACCACAAGATCCCCTTTTTTTTCCCTCAGTTTCTGATCTTTACCCATAAGCTCTCGACCTTCTTGTGGCTATTTTTAAGGGACAGCTCTTCACACTCCATCAATTTCTTAACATAAAGGGCAGCCCCACCGCCCTTCCTTCTGCTCCTGTCCCTCCTGAACAGTTTGTGGCCATCGATAGCCACGCTCCATGCACAGGATTCATCTCACCAAGTTTCAGTGGTGGGCACCATGCCACAAGCCACCATGCCATAACCTTCCTGCAGCACGGTGGCTTCCAGCTCTTCCTGTCTGTTGCCCAGGCTGTGTGCATTGGTGTAGAGGCACTTCAGCTGGGCTGCTGGATGTGTTAGAGACCTAGATGGGCATCCCTTTAACCCCCAAGGCTGTTCTTTGACTAACAGCCTTTTGTCTTTCCATTCCACTAGCCCTGGAATATTGTCCTGTTGCCTAACACTTATGACCCTAACATCACCACCCCATCCCCACTTCTCATCTAGTTTAAAGCCCTGTGAATCAGCCCTGCTATCTCCTGGGCAAGGATTCTCTTCCCCTTACTAGACAGGTCTCTCCCCTTTGATAGGAGTATTTCTGGTGCCATGTAGGGTATCCTGTTAACAAAGAAACCAAAATTGTGGTGGCGGCACGAGCCCCGGAGCCATGCATTAATAGATTGGATCTTCTTGTTTCCATGTTGCTGCTTTCAACTGGTAGAATATTGGAGAAAATGACCTGAGTCCCAGATTCCCTTAGTGACTGCCCCAAAACCCTGAAATCTGTTTTAATTGTTCTCATGCTATGTGTAACCACATCTTCACCTCCCATCTGGAAGAAGAGTAGGGGGTAGTAATCTGAGGACCTTACCAGGCTGGGAAGTTTCCTAAGTGATGTCCTTAACCGTGGCTCCAGGGAGACAGCAGAGCTCCTTGTGAGGCGTTCCACCCGACATATGGGACTTTCTGTTAGAGTCACCTCTAACAATTACCCTGTGCTACTGCTTTTTCTGTGTGGTGGTGATAGAGGGAAGGGATTTTACTAACTGTGTAACTGTCTTCAGTACAGTTAGATTTTTGTTCTTATCATTAGGAGGTTCTATCTCAGCTAAGGCCTCATACCTGTTACTTAAAGGAACCTGGGGGGGGGGGTTGGCCAGAAGGGGACCCACTGGC
>NW_008602901.1:610-1531 GCF_000691845.1 Merops nubicus | reverse complement strand
CCCGGCCGTCCCCTTCCATGTTCTTTTTTCTATTTATTCTCCTCATTCAAGCTACTGCCACTGGCCTGGCAGGGGCTGAAAACAGGAGATCTCTGATTGTGTTCTCTGATGCCTGCTCTTGTTTCTGTTTTTCTGTGTCATTGATGCTAGGACTAGTAATTGGCAAAACAATCTCCATATTTATTCCTTTATAGTACAATGGCAGGTAACAGGTCTGTACAATCTGTGCTCCCGGGAACAGCTGAATTCCCAGAGAGGAAGGCATGAAAACGGGAGAATCTATCAAATCTTTACATACAGAGACATTGCATAGAAACGTTGATTTATATACCTTAAAACTGAAATAAAATTTGCCAGGTCCTGTATCTAAAGGGCTCATTGCTCAGCCTCCTCCAAGTGAGTCACACAGCAGCAGAAAAGTGTCACTATTATAAACAGCAGCTCTTATAGAAATCAAAACTATCACTGTAGTAAACCCAACCATGGCTTTTTCCTTTTCACACAGCCATGGCCTGGCCCAGGCAGCAGGGCTGGACTGGCTGGTCACACAGAGAATCACAGAATGGTTTGGGCTGGGAGGGACTCGAGAGATCATCCAGTTCCAACGCCATTGCCATGGGTGCAGAGACATCTCCCACTAGACCAGGTTGCTTCAAGCAAGACCAGCGTCCAAACTCGTCTTGAACACAGCCAGGGAGGGGATGTCCACAGGCTCTCTGGGCAACCTGCTCCAGTGTCTCACCACTCTCCTAGTGAAAAAATTCTCTGGGGACATGCTGGAGGCCCCTGAGAGCAGCTGGCCGGAGCTGCCAAGGCTGCTGCTCCCAGGTTCCATCAACCCACGGGACGGTCCCACAGTTGCCCGGCTGCGGGTGGCGGGGCCGACGGTCTTCGAGACGGCGCTGTAGTCTGGCCTGGGTG
>NW_008602901.1:0-233 GCF_000691845.1 Merops nubicus | reverse complement strand
GCACCCGTGGGTGCAGCAGAAGCCCAGAGTCAGGGGACTTAGCAGGGCCAGAAGCGCAGGGGCAGCCCCTGGCAGGGCACAGCCCTCGCACCTCCCGACCTGGGAGCGGGGCAGGGGGATGGCACCAACCTGATGGGGAGTCGGCTCGCCACGGACAACATCTCTGAGGAAATGCCTGCCTGAGCCTGCCGAGCGGGCGCCCGAAGCAAGAAGGGCCGTCGCCCAGAGCCTGT
>NW_008602900.1:0-1007 GCF_000691845.1 Merops nubicus | reverse complement strand
GGGGACAGACATCCCACACGGGAACCTCTGGGGCTGGGGTCAGCACGGCACGCGGAGATACCGGTGCCTCTGGAAAAGCTCCTCTGCAGAGCACAGACCTGCAAAGATTTTAAACTTTAAATTGAAAGACAGGACCTGGTGTAGGGGGGAGGGAGAAGGGTCTCAGCCAGCTGCACTGCTTTTATTTGCCCAGATCTGAAAAGCAGAGTCTGTGTTTTCCTGCTGGCCAACGTCCCTGCACGAGGCACCTCATGCTCTCCCCCAGCTCCCCCCACGGTCACACCTGGGGAGCAGCAGAGCTGCAGCCTCATCCTCCCCTACAACATCTAGCTGATTTGTAGCTGCTCTCAGAGAGCCATAAAAAGCAAAGGCACACAATCACCGGGGAGAGGAAAGGGCAGCTGCTCCTTTCCTCCCCCTGAGCCCACAGGAATGGGCACGTTCCTATTCCCAGGAAGGTAACAGAGCCCGTGAAGCTCAACATGCAGGGCAATCAGTTATGAAAATCATGGCAGGCTGCATTTGGAGCCAAAAAGCAGGGGAGAAGCAGATGGATGGGAAGGTGGGGAGTCTGCAGACCCCTTGTGCTGGGGGGGTGCTGGGCCCACTTGCAGGCTGGCTCCTGTGTTAGCAGAGGGGCCGAGGGACACCCTGGGGCTGTGGCGTGCCCGGAGCCGAGCTGGGTGCCAGGCACAGTCTGTGCTGGGGCTCCTGGCTCCCCACAGGGTGCTGCCTGCTGTGGCCAGAAAGCCACCCGCAACCCCAAGCTCAAAACCACCACAAAGCACATGGGGACTGTGGTTTCCCAGGGGCAAATCCTCTGGTTTGCACTAGATTTCCCACCCAGCTTCCACGGCAGCAGCCCCCGAGCGCCCCGACAGCGCTGCTCTCCGCAGGAGCCTGTGCTGGCCCTGCTGCTCCTCGCCAGGGCAGCAAGTAAGGCTTCAAAGTAATTTAAAATATCAGATGCTTATTGCAAGTGGCGATTCTGGCACTAACTGCTGGGC
>NW_008602899.1:4893-5818 GCF_000691845.1 Merops nubicus | reverse complement strand
GGGCTGGCAGGGAGGACGAGGGCCCGTCTCGACACCGCTGAGCTTCCGTGAGCGCTGCCAGGAGTGGGCACGCGCTGGCCTCGCTGCCGCGGCAGCCGTCGAGGTCCAAAAACATAAAACCAGAGAAAAGAAAGAAGAAGGGAAGGTGGGGACGGCCCATGCCGGGGAGGGAGGAGATGGGGGATGCTCTGGCTACAGGGCGGGAGAGGGAGGACGGGGTGGAATATGGAGGGAGGGACGGAAATCGGGAGCCAAAGAAAAAGAACAAACTACGAGTCTAAAATGTGGTGCAAGCGCCCTACGCGGCTGTCCGCTAGCATGGCATAATGTCCGGAGCAGCCCAGAGAGGGAGTCACATCAGGTCTACACAGATTTGCCTTCCCATATATACAACCTCTACTGGAGTTAACAGCTGAAATTGAGATTTTTTTGTGTCGGTTCCTCTGGCCTCGGTTGCCGTTTTTTTTAATGCTGGAGCCCGTCCTCCCCGTCTCGCCAGCGCCGGGCGCATGCAGCCCTTGCCTGGCTTGCCTTGGGGATCAAAAGGGTTTGGAGGTCTGCTTGAAGATGAAGCCTCTATGGGCCAGCGTCTTCATGATGTTGGCGATGTTCTTACAGTCGTCTGTGGAGAGAGCGCAGAGATGCTGAGTTAAGAGTCACGATCCAACCGTGAGCTTTCGGATCGAGCTCCGAGTCCCACGCTGGGACAGCCCCTGTGACCCCCTGAGTCCAGGCACTCTGTCCCAAGTGCCTGTTGCAGTGGTGTGAGGTGAGTGCAGGGTCCCTGGCCCCGTGCTGCACCAGGATCCATGCCCAGGACCTGGAGGCTCGCCTGGGGCAGTGGCATTGCCCAGGCTGCTGGCTGGAAAATCCCTGGGTCCTCTGGTTCAGTGCTTGCCCCACAGCTGTGGGGAGCCAGTGGATG
>NW_008602899.1:3929-4794 GCF_000691845.1 Merops nubicus | reverse complement strand
GGTGGCTGCTCCCCTCCAACCCCAGGTCTGGTACCGTCAGCCCCCACTTCCAGTGCCCCTGTCCCTCAGTGGCACTGGCCAGCAAAGGGGCTTGTCCGCACACTGGGAGGGGGAACAGCAGGTGATGCCAGAGCTGCCCTCCACCAGCCAAGCAGGGCCCTCTCTGTCCCCTCACCCTCCTCACGCAGGGGCCACGTGACACCTGGCTCTCTGCCTGCCGCTGTGGTTCTGGGTCATCGCCGCTGCTGCTGGAGCCAGCCCTCGGTGCTGCCCCCTTTTTGCTGGCTCCAGGCTGACAAGTGGCGAGGGGCTGGGCCAGCAAGCCACAGCCACCGCCGGTGCAGGGCTGCAGCCGAAGTGTTTGCTGGGGACCAGCCGGCTGCACCGCGGCCACCAGCGTGAGCGGCAGCGAGCTGGGAAGGGGAAGGCTCCGTCTGGTGTTATTTACCTGGGACTAAACTCAGGCACCGTTTGCTAAAATAGAAGCCGGGCTTAAATTGATTCCTGGTGTCTATATTTCATGTTGAAAATTGGCTTGTAAATCCATGTTTTGATCTATGAGGGCCGTCTCCTTAAGAAAAAGCAAGAGTAAATGTGTAATTTCTCCCTTGACAGCACACAGCGCAGAGGCGATCCTTCTTCCCGCTCCCCTCCGTTTCGGGACAGCTCCACTCGTTCCGATTACCACTCTTTCTTCCTCGCCCCACGCCTTGATGTCTCCATTTCATTACCGCCCGCCCATTTATCAAGCTGTTACCGTAAGGGTGACTTTGCCCACTTGCATGTGGCAGCGGGGCCCGGCTGACATGGGGAGAGGGTGCCCTGGGAAGGGGGGGGGTGCAGGCAGGGGCGCCCTCTCCCCCCC
>NW_008602899.1:3203-3902 GCF_000691845.1 Merops nubicus | reverse complement strand
CCCCCCCTCCCCCCGCCACCACTGGATGGATGTTGTGGTGGAGGGAAGGCTGCATCATTACTGATGTGTAAATGATAAAGAAGCCTCCACATCCATCTCCCAACTGTAAATCCAAGGAGTGCTTTATAATCAAGCTACAGCGATAATAATGTGAAATTAGGTCTCTCTATCAACGGGAGGAGGCCTTTTAATCACGGCTTAAAGGGTGCAAACGCTGTTTATCATAATTGAACTGTATCCGGGCTAATTGTGGCCATATTTCACTGTCTAGGAGACAGCAGGCTGCCTGCTGACAGTGCCGCGTGCCGGATTGAGGGCCCGCGCCGACGGGCAGCGCTGTCCTGCTGCCAGGGGCTTGCCCGCAGGGACGAGGCTGCCAGGCTGCCTCGCAGTGTGCTGCCCAGCCCCTCTGCGCCCAGTGACCCGGTGGCAAGGCCATCACCCGTACCCAAGAGTCAGTCGCAGGTGCAGGGGGCTTCCCGAGGGACAGCCCTGAGCTCCTGGGGACCCTCCTGGCGGGTGGCCAGCAGTGGGAGAGGTAACGTCCCTGCCAGAGCCGTGTGCCTCCTGAGCATCCCCCCAGCCCCCTTCATGGCACACCCTTCCCTTGCTGGTGTGCCAGGCTGGGGAAGGGAGCTGGGCATGAGGACAGCCCAGTGAAGGAGAGGTGTCCCCAGTCCCACTGGCTGGGGGGGGGGC
>NW_008602899.1:1132-3172 GCF_000691845.1 Merops nubicus | reverse complement strand
ACGGGCGGGTGCGGGGACAGAGATAAGCCTGTCTCTCTGTGCCTCTGCCCTCTGCTAGCCAAGGTGGCACTGATGGCTCTGGAAGGGCCTTGGAGTTGATGAGCATCCTGCCAAGTACACTGCCAGCTCCTGCTTCAAGCAAGCCCCTCACCATCCTTAGGACACCTTGCTCCATTCGTCTTGCCCCCTGGCCAGCTGAGCCCCTGGGAAACCAGCACCAGACCTGTCCCTGGAGCCAGCTTCCAGTGGGACCTAACAGGGAAGCAGTGGCTCAGAAGATGGGTAAACCAAGGTGGGGGGAGTGCAATGCTCTGTGGCCAAAATACCCACACCCCACAGCCAGCCCTGGCCTGGCCCTCCAGAAAAATAACTGCAAAGCAAATCCTGGCTTCTGAGCTGCATCAGGAGGGTGGCTTGCATTTGAAAGCACAGCTCTGGCCATGGTCCTTCATCCCTCGCAGGCATTCTGCTGCCCACCTCCCTGTCTGCAGCATCGCCCCGGGCTGGTGTAGGCCTCTGGCACTTGGCTATTGCTCTGTATTGCTGAAAGGGGAACTGTGCAGAGACCCGGGGAGCAGCCAAACTGGCAGTGAGATGCTGAGCTGGTCCCTGGGGAGACTTGGGAACAGTGGCTGCTTCTTGAAGCCCAACAGCCATCTCCCCAAATCCCTGATATGCTCTCCTGCCAGATGCCAGCGCTGGGAGCCACCCGGAGCTCTGGACTGCTGCTCCGCAAAGCTGGTGGGACACCAGCAAGCCGGTGCCACCCACACGCTCACACTGGCAGCACCATCCCCTCCATCCCACGCGATGCCCTGGCCCCTGGCAGCGGGAGCGCCAAGCTCGTCGTAAGTCATTTAGTGAGACTCATTCCCAATCAGCACTAAGGTAAACACGCTTATTATAATTATCCATGTAAAAAAAAAAAATCAACAACAGCAGAACAACTTTCTAATATGCAATTACAGCCATCTATTGATTTTACAATGTAATCCGCTCCGATTGATTTAATAACACAATTATAGGCTGGCTCTCGGGATATTAGAGTGGGAGATTTTCATAAACTCCAAAGCAAAAAACTAAGCGGCTTTTAAAACAACACAGTCAGATGGCTGTTTGGGGAATTATTAGCAATATGAAATCCTCTAAATCTGGCCGTCGTTACCTTGTGAAAGGAATTTCTATTACAAAAATGGCAATTGACAGCCTAAGAGAGCGCAAACGGGATTGCATTGCTGCTCTTTCAGCGCTTAATCCATCGCAAAGGTGACCACAGGGCAAGGGACGAGGTCTGAGGGGGTCCAAGGCAGGCGGTGGGGGACAGGCAGCCCTACCCACCCTGTACCCCCCATCCCAGCCCTCCCCAGGGGCACGTCGCCATGGTGGGGCTGCCTCTGCAACCAGGCTAGTACCTGCTGGCCCTGTCCCATCAGGGCCACCCTGCTTGGTACTGCAGATGCTGTAAGGGTGCAGAGCCCCGCGCCACCCCTACCCAGGTGCACCTGGCTTGCTCTGGCCCTGGCCAACTCAGGGGGCTGTTGAGGTGCCCACCGGTGTCCCCAGGCCGGGGCAGGCGGACACGTGGCTGGGGTGACAGCGGCTCTGTGGGTGCTGCACAGGCGCGCACATGCACGCACGCCCCTCTCTCCTCACGCTCGCTCCCTCAATGTATTCCCGACTTTATGGGCACATTTTTCTTGTCAAGCTGACAGGGTTGCTAAGTGGATTTCTCCCTGATATGCGGACGGATTATCACATTACTCCAATGTCCTACACAAACATATTACTTTATATTCAATAGCCCTAATGAATATAAACTGCTTTTTCTTTTTTGGAGGTGGGGGGTAATCTATAGATTTTTAATGAGGGCACTATTAACTCCCTCCTCTTTAAAACAGACTTGGGTGCAGCCTTTGAGTAGAAAATCAATGGTGTTATTGTAGGAATATTGTATATTGATATTGTAATAATAAGATGCAATTGATTTAGGGGTGTTGTGCAGTGTGTGTGAAAGGGGTCAGCCTGGGGTTATCCTGCCTC
>NW_008602899.1:252-1101 GCF_000691845.1 Merops nubicus | reverse complement strand
GGTGGCCTTGCCCGGCCTGCCTGCCCCTCGCCTTGTCCTGCTGCATCTGAGCACCGCTCCTGTCCCACACAGCAGCCCCAGCACGGCCGGGTCGACCTCGCCCCAAGGTGCCGAGTCCCGGTGCAGTGGGGGTGGTGGGCCGCCCCAACCTCCCTGCCTTCTGGCCGGTTTAGCCCTGCCAGTTTTTAACCCTTCCACCCAGTGTCTCAACAATACCCACTGCAATACCGCACCGCTGTGACACTCATGTCCTGGCCCTCTCCATGTCTTGCGAAGCTCTGGGCCGTGGTGACAGGGACAGTGACATGTGCACGCAGTGCAGGGCACCAGGACTTGTCTTTTAGTTTGGTCTGGAATTTGCTGCTGCTCAGCATTGTTGACAGTCCTTGTCCTTGGAGAGGGACAGACGTTCCCACTGTGCTCCTCTGCTGGGATGGAGTCAGAAATCCCCCAGCCCACAGCACTGGGCTCATCACCCGGCGCATCCTCCCTCCAGCCCCTGCGAAACCAGGATGAGATCAAGGATTCTGCCAGCACAGGGCTGCCCTGGCATGGTGCAGCTGTGCCACCGGAACGGGCTGCTAGGAGGAGCCGAGGCTCCTTTGGGGAAAGCATCACCTCTGCACCCACCCTTGGCACCGGGCAGAGGGGAAGGGGCTGTGTCCAGACACACACCATCCTCTGGCGTTTCCCCCACCTCTCCCTCCTTCCTGCCTACCCGCGGGACCAGACCCTCCAGATGCCATGGCCACGGGGGCTCAGAGCATGGGGCACTGTGGCAGCTGCTGTGTGCTGGGCCGAGACCCTGGCAGTGCCAGGAGCCAGCTCTGCAGCCCCAGCGGCCGGTTG
>NW_008602899.1:0-239 GCF_000691845.1 Merops nubicus | reverse complement strand
GCCCCCCCTAAATGTCCTCATTGGGAGGCAGCCCCGACGCACCTGTGCTACGGCCGGGAAGACGGATCACCCCCGGCCCGAGCTGAGCAGGTCCATATTTAAACTGTCCCCATGCTTTATGGGCTGTACAAGAACTGATGCTCAGGCGACGAGGGGCCATTTGTCAATGTTCTAATGGCAGATTACTGTTAATGAATAATATCACGGCTGCCTTTGTATAATAGCTCCCTGTGAAGTGG
>NW_008602898.1:0-3711 GCF_000691845.1 Merops nubicus | reverse complement strand
CCACTCACCCCCAGCCTGGGCTGGCACTGACCCATGTGGGAAATGAAATTATTTCCTTTTGCTTTCCTTTCACTTCTCCCCAAACACAAGTCAGAAACCAGGCACCTCTGCTGGGAATCTCGCCTGCTGGAGACAACTTCCCTGCCTGGGGGAACTCCTGCCTCTCAGCAGCCAGAGCTCCAGCTCCCAAACAGGAATACTCTTTATTTGGTGATTTTTTAACTTCATTGCTTTGTCCACCCCCCTCCAATTTTCAGTCAGCAACGTGCAGGGCAACTCCAACAGGAATCCACCAGAGCTGCATCGAGTCCTGGAGCTTTCCAGCTGCAGGATATATTGTGTCCAAAGGTTGATTTGCCTCTAGCCAAGTCACATTAAGCAATCCTTTGGTGACAGATTCATTGCCCTGAACTCGACCTGGAGTCCCAGATGTACCCAAAAGCCACCCTTCAATTTTCCTTCTCCCTTAAGGATTGACTCGACCCCAACTTTGGGCAGAACGAGGTGGATTCAGCAGCAAAGCTGGACTGAAAGAAGACCTGAATTTGCTCCTCTTTCAAAGCCACCACCTGGCTTTACCTGCCAAGGCTTCTTGTGACACGTGGCTGCTCTCAATCCTCTGCACCAGCTGAGGGATCTGGTCTTTGTGTTTCTCCACTATTGCAATCTTCACCTCCAGGTCTTTGTCCTCCACGCGCTCTGCGTATTCCTTCAGGCCAATGAAACCTTCAGTTTCTTCCCATTTTTTGATGAAGGGATCATTGATAACAAGGTTTGCTGAAAAAAAATAACAGATTGTCCTGGTTGGAGCTGGAACAGCACCAGTTCTGTTCAGTGATGGGACTTTTCAGCTCTGTCTCAGATGATGTGAGTTTATTTGATAGATAAAATGGGATTTTTTTAATCCTAAGCAAATATCAGAGTAAGTTTTAGGGAAAGCAAGTGTGGGGCAGTGGCTGGCTGGCTGCTGTGAGGTGCAGGAGTTTGGGATGTACTCCTGGCTCTGTGATGGGTGGGGTTTTGCTCAGGATTTTCTCTTGGGGGCCAGACTCACAGACCCTGCTGGGGGTGAGCTGCTGGGGTAGGGGGGTTGGATGAGATGATCTCCAGAGGTCCCTTCCCACCCCACCCCACTGGGATTTTGGGGTTCTTTTCTGATGCAAAACACAGTCAAAGCTCAGTGCCCTCATCAGTGTGGGTGCTTTCACTCTGAGCATCCCTTTGAGATGCAGCTCTGGGTGTACTGTGAAGGGCACAAAGCTCACAGAGCTCAGGAGAGAGCAGCTGGCAAAAAATTCACCCAACTCACTTATTTCTAGTGTCCTAGAGAGTCTACCCAACCTCTGAGATTTGGGAATAGAAGGGAAAAGAGCCTGAGGAGCCTGAAAAGACACTAAGGTGACTACAGAGTGGCTGGAGCAGGGGCTCAGGGCAGAGACAGCCCCAGGGCACTTCCAACCTGCCTCACTCTTTTCCCTCAGAGGTCAAGGAGTTTTCCTGGCAGCTCACCTTCCAAAGACTCAGTAACAACACCCACGTAATCAATCACTCCTGGCAGTTCAATACTTCTTTTGTTAGTCTCTGTGCCCCATATAAAACAATTCCTGCTTGCTGCTGCCAGGAGATTTGCAACGAATGATTTATTTCCTGATATCCACCAGGGAAAAGAAACCCTGTGCTGGAGGATTCAGCACTCCAGCTTTCAATCCACACCAGGGAAATCCTCTGACTGATGGAAAATGAAGTAAAATCACTCAAGACAGGGAAAAAAAATCCCACTCCCTGAGTTTATGGAGCTCTGGCATCACAGCAGAAAGCTGAAGGGGGGGGACTGCACGACACAGGTCCCCCCATTTGGGCATTTCTGGTGTTAACACCACAGCTCGTGGCACGACCAGGAAGAAGAAGAGTTTTCAACAGAGGAAACAGAAAATAACCCCCCAGGCAGCCCAGGCAAGGGAGGAGCATGCCCAGAGAGGAGGGTGAGGGATGTACTCACCCCTCAGCCGTTCCTCTGCAGGTCGACTGAGCTTCCAAATATCATGAATTCTGCTCAGGCCAAAACGGGCAAGGCCCTAAAACAAACCACAGTTTATCTCAACGTGCAGCAGTAAAGGTGCTGGCTGGAGGCTCTAGATAAGCAACCAGGGCCCAGTGGTTGTTGGTGTTAAGAGGGAAGGAACAAGGGGAATGGGGTGAAGAGGTAGAGCTGCTTCCCTGAACCCTGGAGCCACAGCACGACCAAGGGCCAAAGGCAGCTGAAAAGGCAACATCTGAGACACTAAAAGACCACCAGTCATCTGGTGAGGGCAACAGAGCTGCTGGGGAAGGGTCTAGAGCCCAAGTGTGGGGAGGAGCAGCTGAGGGAGCTGGGGGTGCTGAGCCTGGAGCAAAGGAGGCTCAGGGGAGACCTTCTGGCTCTGCACAGCTCCTGACAGGAGCCTGGAGCCAGGGGGGGGTCAGGCTCTGCTCCCAAGGGACAAGAGGAAAGGGCCTCAAGTTGCCCCAGGGGAGGTTTCAGTTGCCCCTGAGGAACAATTTCTTGCCCTGGAGGGCTGTGGAGGCCTGTGCCAGGCTGCCCAGGGCAGTGGTGGAGTCCCCACCCCTGGAGGGGTTTGTCATAAATGCTGTTCCACAGAAAAGTCAGGTCCAGGCTTGGCTGCAGCCCCTGCCCTCACCTGCTGGGCCACCAAACTGCTAAACCCACCCAAACTGTTTCTCTTTCAATATCAGCTGAACCAGAAGACTTTGCTTTGACAGCTTTTACTTCCAGAAAGTATTTCCCCCCTCCCTTGTTTCTAAACTCTGTTTTGTTCCATCAAAAGCAGTGTCAGTCTGAATTTCTGTGTAATTCCAGGCTGCAAAAGCAGATGAGAATTTCAAGGCTGGGCAGCCCAGTTCCAACACTCCTTCCATTGAAATATGCAGTGAAAAAAAAAGATGAAGAACTTCAAATATCAGCCTAAAATTCAGAAGACCAGACTTGTCCTCCAACACCTTCAGCACTAGGACAACTGCCCATGTGATTCTACATTTCTGGGTGCAGAAGAAGATCTCAAATTCAATCCTAGATATCAATGATTCAGGGTTTGAATTAATTTTTAATGATTTCAATGCTTTTATGATTCCTCTGAGGCTTTTGAAGCATTACTAAACCCTCCTTGCAATGCAAGGCCATGGATTTCCACCCATTTAGCTCCTTTCCCCTGCCCCATCCAGCAGATTGGAGCCACCTCAGCCAAGCCTGATGAAAAAAAGGGAGAGATGAGCCCAAAAAAGGGAGCCTTGTGTGGACAGATGTGAGAACATTCACTCCAAATAACTCTTCCACACCAAATTGCTGCTTTCTCCTTGAATATGAGTTTTAAATGGGGGTGCTACAGGCAGCAGATGAGGCTCACTTGTTTCAAGCCATGTGTGGGGTCACTGCTATGAGAGCTGAGAGGCTTGGGGACTTCAGATATGGACAAAAATGTGCTCAACAGATCGTGGTGGTCTTTGATGGTGCTGTGAGCAGCTGGGTAGATGAGGGGAGGGCAGTGGAAGTTGTCTACCTTGACTTCAGCAAGGCTTTGGACACTGTCCCCCAACAGCCACGTGGGTAAACTCAGGAAGAGATGATGGACAGTGAGTGGACTGAGAGCTGGGTGGATGACAGCTCAGAGGGTTGGGATCAGCAGAGCACAGTCTGGTTGGAGGCCTGAAGCTCAG
>NW_008602897.1:0-14101 GCF_000691845.1 Merops nubicus | reverse complement strand
ATATATATATATATATATATAAACACGAAGCTGTTAGTGGGTAGAATTCTTAATTGATACTTCAAATACAGGAATAATGCCACTTGTTGTTTAACACCCTTCTCACATTTGAGAGATTGTTTTGCTCCTAGTGAAATAAGGTCTCTCGTTTGGTACTCGGGCTACTTGAACCCTTCTGTTCCCAGCAGTGCCACTGACTGTGCTGATAACTGCATATAAGTTTCTGCAGAAGAAAGTATTTTTGACTTATCTCTGTCTGCCTTGAAAACATAGTCTTTATTCCTGCTCCTAGGAATGACTTCTGTTTTGAGATAACCATTTTTAGGAACTCCATGTTGTCAGTTCATGCAGTTTTTGCCACGATGCATCTGTAGGAAACATGATCCTGTCTTAGGTCTCAGATTTTGGCACAAAACTAGGGGTGAAAAAAAACCCTCCACTGAAATAATATGCACCTTAAACTCTCCAGAGTCTAAGTCAACATTTTTTTTCATATGCTGTGATGCTAGTTTGTTCTTTAATGATCATTTGTATTGTGGAACTGGAGGAAATCTAACACTAGGGAAGACTGACTCCTTCTGCTTTCACTGCACGTGCCTTGTGGACAGATCCCAGGTCTGAGGAGGATTAACTGGCTTACTGGGAACTGCAGCTGCACGTGGCTTTGCAGCTTGTTGGAGTGTCACAGAATTTGTTTGTCATTGCCAGACTGGATTTCCACTTTGCAGCCGTGTTTAACAAAGACGTTTTAAACCAGGGAATATTTTGGAGAGGGTGTTTGCATTTAGGCTGTTAGGGTGGTGAAGCTGTGGACTTTGTTCTAGCTGTGCATGTAACTCTTGCTTTGCAGTGCTTTGTTTAGGAGTAGCTGGGGCAGATAATTGTCAGGCAGAATTACTCATATGTGTCTGCTCTTCTCCATACCACTGACTTCCTCTAATCACTCCCTGCTGCAGTAATTAGTTGCAGAGTGAACATGTTCATTGGTTAACACTCTTACAGTGGCTCTGTTTTAACATATGAGTAAGGTCAATAGCTCAGGTATAAGTGCAGCAAAATAATTAATGACTGCTAATTAATTTATTATTATGACTTAATTTCTCCGAGTACATTCGTGTAAAATTCCTGTTAATTATAACTGAAGAGTGAAGAAAGTTCTGATGGAGAAAAGCTTGTCAGAGTTCCATTTTAATTCTAGCTAATTTGTAGAATCATTAGTAAAGGATCTTAAAATTCACTTGGTATTTGGCAAGTGTTACAGATTTGAGAGAGAGGAGTAGCATGGTTTAGGGTGGGGGGTTATTTTGGCCATGAAAGTTTGAATCATGATTTTAAGAATAAAACTGAATTGGATGGTAACTGGAACTGCAGTAGTGTTGCTTGAAAAGCACTTATTTAATAGAATTTATCCCCCATCTTTGACATTTTTTTAGAAATCTTTAAAAATTATAATAATCATGTATTATCTTTTTGCACAGCCATCTTCTTACCTACTTAATCTTTGTGTTGGTTTTTTTTTTTTCTCATCTTGTTTTACTTCTAGAATATTTTTACTGCCATAATTAGGATTAATACAGTGTTATATGTGAGCTATATTCTGGCTGAAGTATTCCACATAATTAAGCTTACATTCTGACTTTTCCTGTTACATGAAAAAAAAAAAACAAATGTGCAAAATCTCCATTGTCCTAGGAAAAAACTGAGTTTGTTAACCCTGACTAGTAAAGGAGCAGACACAGCAAACACTAACTGGAAAACCATTAAGTAAGAATTATAAAACAGATATGCATTATTTTCTTGTACAGTTTATGGGTGTTTACTATTTTTCTAACAATTTTCTCTTTTTCTGCAGTCAATCAAGAAGAGTTCATTGCTATTATGACTGGGGATATTTAACATTAGAAGAAATGAACTCAGCACAAAAGGGAGGAATCACTGGAGCCTTCTATGACCATGTTTGGTACTTTCATTCATTTCTGTAGCTGGAGTGATGCAGAACGTTCCTTCCCTCACAGGACCAAGATAAAGACAGGCTGTATGCACTGCTAGTTCAGGACTTTGCATCATTAAATATTATCACTAGGATAATTGACACATCATTGTAGAACAAGTAGGTGATGCTGCATTTCGGGATGTTCAAGCACTCATTTGTAAAATAGCTTTCTATGAGAATTTTTTATTGTATCATACTGCAAGAAGCTTTTGGGGTTGACTTTGTGTTAGCATTAGCTGTGGCCTTAGCTTTGATACATAAGGTTTGACAACCTTCCATTTTAATAAAATGTTCTTTACTCTTGCTACTTGGAAGTCTTATTTTTTGTAGTTTAATCTGAACCGGACTGTAATGTCAAATCTTCCAGAGAAAAGATATTTTCATTTTTCATTTATAGGCCTGCACTTCTGCTGATGTAGAGGAGTGGTAATACTAAAAGAACAAGTATTTGCCTCCCCAGAGATGCAGTTTATTGACTGTGCATTACCCCTGTGTGAGAGCAAAGGGCAGCCAACTGTGCATGACGACAAACTGCATCAAAAATGTGCTTAGATCATCCAGATGTCAGCCAGCAGCTCTCCCCAGCATCCTCAGCTCTGATAGCTGTGGAGATAATGACAGCTGTTTATGATGAGCAGATGCTCTTTCTGCAGTATCTAGTTAGCAGAAAAGCTTCACAGGGAGTGAAATTCTGAAGTAGTTGAAGAGACTGGATGTACTTCTAGTTTGCTCGTTGTCTTCCAGAAGAGTTCTTGTGGGTCAATCTTCAAGATTTCCTGTATTTTAGTTGTTGTTTCTTCTTTTTAAATTTCACTGTCCTTATATATAAAAAAAATGTAACTTTAGATCTTGGTTAATCCTGTGTTCATCTTTGTTGCCAGAAAAGCAGCTGCTTTTTAACTGTCAGTAACCCTGGGGTTATGGACAAGTTTGCCTTGCACAAACAATAAGAGCTCAGAATTTATTGAGGATGGGACTTGAGGTCATCAAAGTTAATATTTTTTTTTTCCTGTTATTTTTGAGTGTGCATTCTAACAATCTCGTGTGTGAAATACTGTGTTGCTCTCTGTTAAACCACCAACACCACTCCTTCATACAGCACATCAGAATGATGGGCAGTGGCTCCATGTAGCTGATCAAGTGCTGTCAACAGACACCTCACATGGAACCCTGGTAGGGAAAAAAGGTAGGGATAAAATTAATACAAAATTTGTGGGAATAAACAAGTAATTGGTATTTGCCAGGAAGCTGAAGTCTTCTCAATGTTCAGCTGATGTCTCAGCCTTACAGTTTCAGTAAAACTTCTTCTGTGCTAACTTAGAAGTGGATTTTTAAAGCAGGTTCTTGCTGAAAAAGTAAATAATGTGAAATACTTGCAGCATGAAGGTTGGTGTTTATGGGGGGAAAAAGTTCTGCTATATATAGTATAGGCATGCTTTATTTTATATTAATTTTGGTATAATAGTTGGGGAAGGGGGAAGGTAAGAGGTGAAGGATTCTACCATACAAGAGAATATCCTGGTAGGGAATAAATGCAGCAGACTTCTTACAGGTCAAGTGAAGTGCTTTAGAATCAAATAGCAAAATGAAAAAAAGAAACACCACATAAAATGTAAAACTTATTTAACATCCCCCCTACCATTTCAAACAAACAAAATCCACAAAAACAAAACCCAAATTGTAGTCACTACCTTGCAATCTTATCAGATTTGTTTGGGAGGTGGATATTTAGGGAAAAGATTCAGTGTTTGGGACTGAGCCTATGAACTGCTCTTAAGTGTTCTGTAGGAATAAGATGGGGATTGTCCACTTGAATAGTTTCTGGCTTTGTTTTTAACTTCTTATGTCAACTGTTTCAGAGGTATTTTTATTTTCTGTAGACAGTGAAGGTGATAGAGATCTTGAAAAGTCTCCTAGTAGTCATCAAAAAACTTTTTCCCCAGGAATTGTACCTTAATTCTGGATGTGCAGGTTTTCCAATACTCTGCTGTGGCTGCTGCATGAGTGGCTTTTATGGGGATGCTGCTGCCTTGTTCCTCTGCAGATGACTGGTGATTTTTTCTTGAAAGGTGTCACTTTCTGTTTGTAACTCTTCCAGCAAGATGTGCTTTGTCTCTTCTGGAGTGAGGACTTATTTCTAGCTTTTGCAATGTGCTTGAAAAAACTTACTTTATTCTTGCAGAGGCCTCCTGCGGTGCTCAGACCATGGGACTGGCACAGGAGAAAAATAAACAATGACTAGTATTGAGTGACACTGTCTCAGTGTTTGGCTTTGCTTTTTCTCTGCATTTTGTTGATTTGCATTCCAAAACCATGTTTGTGTTGCATTGGTGGATGCTAACCTTCTTACTGTGTTGTGTGCAGTGTCTCCTGGCTTTTCTTAAGTCCACTGGTAACAAGGATGGTAAGAGGCCCCATCCCTGGGGACATTCAAGATCAGTCTAGATGAAGCCTGAACCTCTAAACAAATACTGTGCTGGAGTTCTGTGTACACCAAATGTTACTCTGCTGACTGATCTTAGAACAGTCTTTCTCCATGCTGAGCTTGTCACCTCAAACATTTTTGGTTTGTGTTTATTCAGGGGAAAGTTTGAGGCACAATTAAATCATGAAAAGTCAGAAAATGCCAGTGTTAAGTTGTTGTATGCCTCATGATGTGGAGGCTCTGCCTGAGCTCAGAAAGATGTCTGGAGAGCTCTGGTGACGTGGCCATGCAGCAGAGCCTTGCTTAACCTGCCCTTGGAGCTTGGCAAAAATGAAAAGGAAAACCACGACAGCTTGGCTGGCCACAGAGCAGAGACCAGAGAGGCAGTTGGAAGGGAGGGGTGAGCAGAGGGACTGGGAAGGGATCCAGCTGGCTCTGAGTTTGGAGCAGAAGAACAGGGGGTCCATGCTGAGCCACAGGCCTGGCCAAAAAGAATGGCAGCCCAAAGGGGACTGTGTCTGGGTCTGTGTTGATCCCTCTGGCCCTGACCTCCTCTCAAGTTCATAGCCTGTTTCTTGCACTGTGACTGCAGCTCAGGAAGACACTTAAGAGCTTATGTGTGGTGGTTATGGCATGAAACTTAGTGTAGAGAAATCACCTCAGCTTTTAAACTTCTGTCCTAAGCAAGTTTAGCAGGCTACGTGGAGTTCTGGGGTGTTACAGCTTAGTAAAACTTTGTTAGCAGCAGTTCTTCATAGACTCATTTAGGTTGAAAAAGATGTTTAAGATCATCCAGTCCAACTGTTACCCCATCATTGCCAGGTCCCCACTGCCCCGTGTCCCTCACCCCACATCTCCACAGCTTGGAAACCCCTCCAGGGGTGGGGACTCCACCACTGCCCTGGGCAGCCTGGCACAGCCCTGGGCAACCCTCAAGGGGAAGGAATTCTTCCTAATGTCCAACCTAAACTACCCCTGGAGCAACTTGAGGCCATTTCCTTTTGTCCTGTCACGTGGGAGCAGAGACCTACCCACCCCCCAGTATCACAAATAAGTGTTTTATCACAAATCACACAAGAGCAGAGGAAAAGGAACGTTGCCCTCCATCCCCTTGTCCTGTAGGTTGCTCGTAGCTGCTCGTAACCCCTCACATAGTTGGAGGTTTTGTCATCTCCCATCTGATGGATGCATTGCTTGCATAGGTGAACTTTTACCTGTTTTTTATCAAAATGAGTCTTACTGATAAGTGGGTAACATCTGCAACAGAACCACATCTGAAGTGGGAGCTCTTTTTCCCTTTGAGTCTTCCATGAGGTCAAGAATTTGTAGGAGATAGTGGCTGATGCTAGCAAAAGTTCTGCACAAGTAATTTTCTGTAGTGCTCTTGGATAATTGCTGCTGAAATGAATCTGTAGGGATGCATGGGGCTGTTTTCATCTTTGAGTAACAAAAGACAACAATTATCCCACAAAGGGAAAGGGAGGTCTGTGTTGTGAGCACTTCTACCTTCCCTGAGGTACACGGAGGAAAAATCCACTTGGACAGGCCCACTAAGATGCCACACATTCACAGAAAATTGGCAAAAATGTCATAAACATCTAAAGAATCATCAAGTATCTTTCTTTTATAATAGAGCAAATGGTTCCTTGTACTTTGAAACTGTTGCTAAGCAAACTGAACATGTTGGCAATTACCAGCAGTCAGAAGTGATAGCTCTCAGAATATATAATAGGTGGGAACTTTCCATGTGTAGGTCTTTTTGAAACAGCATGTGAAAGTTTAGCCAGTGGAGGATGTATTTGCCATTTTTTTTAGCTCCTACTATTTCGAAAACTTCTTCACTTATAGAGGAATATTTAAAGGAATTCCAAAGTAATAAATAAAGGAATAATTCCTTTAAAATATTCCTCCTCAAGGAATAAAGACTGGGCTTAGCAGGACAGCACTACTTTGCTAAGAGAGGCCCATTTACAGCTAGGTGGACAACACTGTATAGATAATACTGACTAGATTCCTTCCCAGAAGTGCTGTTAAATCATCTGGATAAACTTTTTTTTTAATTGCAAGGCTTAATTATGAATGGATTATTTTAATCGTATTTTCATAAAAGAACTTCTGAAAGGGTCTTTGTTGTTTTCAGTGGTTTGTTTTGGATTTAGGAAGTGGCCTAGAAGCTTGACTGACAATAAAACCTGCTTTATTACATTTTTAATACAATTTGGACAACTTGTGTTGGCGGAAACTTGAAGTAATTTACACCAAATCCTGTAAACTCTTGCTTTCCTGGGTGTTGGAAGGAGCCCTTCCTTGCCTGTTAAAAATGTAGCTGTGCAAGCTCTTCTAATAATTACATCTGTTTTAATCCAGTTGTGATGGGGAGAAAAAAACCTCAAACACATAAATCTCTCTAGCTTAAGGGTAGGCAGAGCTACAATAATACAGGCCAAAACTACAGGGTAATGTTCTGTGCCAAGCAATGCGAAGAGTAAAGTGGTGAAATACCTGTCTGATATTTTTCTATACAGAAAAAGCCATCACAGGCAAACCAGCAAAGTGGAAATTAAATTCAATGCAGTGGTGCCAGCATCTGACTCCTTATATTCTGAAAAACTGAATGTCATGACTTGGAAAAGTGTTAGTGTGACTCATTTTTTGTTTCAAAAACCAGGTAGTATGTGTTGTCTTTGTTGTCTTTCCCACACAGTTCTTTCTGACAAACTGTTTACACTCCAGGACAATCTTAAGAGGAAAATTGATTTATATCAGTATTATTTTAAAAACCTAGGTATCTACGAGGTGCAGCATAGATCACGTCTGCTGGGCTTTATGTTTTAAAAAGAAAAGTTGTGCAAAACGTGCAGAGTTAATTTTACCAACTGCCATCAAACGGGGACAACGTTGCAGTGGGGAGGGAATTTAACCAGATTCGTCAGTTATGTTTATACCCACTAGAGGGACCCGTTGTTATGAATAAAGAGCGAGACCCGACGTGCTGAAAACAAAATCAGCGCCGTCAGATGTCAGGTGGGATTTTTAGAACAATCTTTTCACTCCCTTGGTGTGTGCACCTTAAAAACCCGTGGGTCTCTCCCACCCCTCTTAACCGCAATTTGCCAATTCCGATGCGATTTCTGTGCTGCAGAAGTTTTGCATGTCCAGAAAGCTCGTGCTTCTAAGTTGGGCCACCTTGCAGCTGTATTCTGTAATAAAAATGGGCAGGAAAAAGATTTAACTGCTTACGAGGTGCAGAATTTACTGAGAAAAATTCAACAAGAGCAACCGTAGGGTCCTGGCCCTGGGGAGAACAGCCCCCTGGACCAGCACAGGTTAGGGGTGACCTGCTGGGATGTGGTTCTGCAGAGAAGGGCCTGGGGGTGCTGGGGGACAGCAAGTTAGGCCAGTGATCTCCCGAGGTGCATTCAGAGGAGTGTGGCCAGCAGGTCGAGGGAGGTTCTCCTCCACCTCTACTCTGCCCTGGGGAGGCCACATCTGGAGTCCTGGGTCCAGTTTTAGGGTCCCCAGTTCCAGAGAGGCAAGGAGATACTGGAGAGAGTCCAGCAGAGGCTACAGAGCTGCTGAGGGGCTGGAGCATCTCTGTGCCAGGACAGGCTGAGAGCCCTGGGGCTGCTGAGCTGCAGAGGGGAAGACTCAGAGGGGATCTGAGCAGTGCTGAGCAAGAGCTAAAGGGCCCCGGGGGACTAGAGGCTGGGGCCAGACTCTGCTCAGTGGTGCCAGGGACAGGACAAGGGGCAACGGGCACCAACTGGAACCCAGGAGGTGCCACCTGAGCAGGAGGAGAAACTTCTCTGCTGGGAGGGTGCAGAGCCTGGAGCAGCTGCCCAGAGAGGCTGGGGAGGCTCCTCATTTTTTGGCGGTGACCCTGGGCACCCTGCTGGGGGTGACCTGCTGGAGCAGGGGGGTGGGATGAGATGCTCTCCAGAGGTCCCTTCTCAACCCCACCATGCTGGGATTCTGTGTTTCTGTGACAAAATGCACTTGTTCAAAGGTGTACTAGTCATTTTGCTTTCTTTTATTGCTGGGGGGGGGAGCATTCAACTGTGCTTTTTTTAATCCTGGCAACTAAATAATTCACCCATGTGCTAATTATTTCCTGCCTCAAGCATGCACCCTCCTTCACTCTGGGCTTTGCAACTCCGTGCCCTGCCCTTCAACATGCATCTTGCAAAATCATCTCTCATGCCTGTGTCCCCCCCTGTGCTGGACTTGCTCTGTTTCATCCTGGCTGTGCTGCCCACCACTGCCTGGCTTCCCTGCTGCCTCTGAGATGCTTCAGTCAACAGCATCTGTGGCCACCCCTGTCATGATCTTTCCCCTGCATGGTGCCACTCCCAACATCCCTCTTACCTCCTGCTGGCACCTCACAGCTTGTTTCAGGTGTGACCCTTCCCCCTCACTTCACTATCCCCTTCACAACCCTCATCTCACTTTGGGAGATTGGGGGAGAGCAGGCTGAAAAAAAAAACCAAACAGAAATAAAATAATCTGGAAGTTTCCGCACACAACATTTTTTGATCCATGGTCCCTTCATCTGGTGCTGTTAAATTCTTCCTCCTCTGTCCTTATCTGGGTCCTCTTGTTCTTTATGTTGTTCTGTTGTCTTGTCCCAAGATGAATTTGGCACCAAAGCACTAAGAAGCTGGGGACAGCACATTTCCTGGGTGTGCCAAAATAAAAAGTGATGGGAATTATTGCTTGCTGTCTGCTGTGAAATCACCTTAATACTGTTTCCAATGCTACTGGTAACCACACTTTGTTCTCAGAAAGAATGCATAGCTTTATTATTTCTTGTTATTTTACACATTTAATAGTTTGAATTCTTCTCCCAGGTGTGGTGAGGACATGATGTGATAACTTTTTTAACACGGAGCATTTCTTCTTTAAATCTGCTCAAATGAGTGAAATTTTGTCTTGAATTAGTGTTTACCTATAAAACTTTTTCACTCCCTGCATAAAAGACTGGGGAGCAGCTGTGCTGTGTGACCACTTCAAAATCCATTTCAGCCAACTGCCTGTTTTAGTAGCTGATTTTGCAATTATTACTTTCATCTGATGTGGAAATCTTGATATTCTACGTGTGGCCAACCTCCAGGTATTTTTATTTCACCATGGATTTATTATTACTCGTTTCAAAAGGGGATTAAAACAAACTGCAGGCAATTTTATGATAAAAAAGTTGAAAAGCATAAGGTTGAAGAATAAATTTGCACCCACTTCTCCCCATTGCTGTTAAGGTACCACACTGTGATGAACCTGATGTTGGCTGTTTTGTACTGGTCCTTGATCACCCAGCACTCCTCATAATGTCAAATATTGGGTAGGAATTTGCCCTGTACCTCAGTGAGGTGAAACACAA
The DNA here is from genome assembly GCF_000691845.1 of Merops nubicus. NCBI lineage: Eukaryota > Metazoa > Chordata > Aves > Coraciiformes > Meropidae > Merops > Merops nubicus. Next base: position 4,309 of record NW_008602897.1, on the reverse strand, counting down.
TGGGTGGCTGAAACATGGAAAAGGCATTTTCAACATGGGTAATAGTCTGCAAACAGAATGGGAATTAAATGCATATAAATTCTCTGGGGATGTTGACATCTGAAATTACTCCACCCACCTGAAATTTGTCTACTGAAACCTTGTTTCCTGCTAATTAAAATTCCAGCTGCATTGATAAATATGCTACCTGTAGCCTTGCTTCTTCTCAAGGTTCATCCCAGGCTGCAGAGCTGTTGCACCTACGGTTGAAGCCCCAGGGAGTTGTGGAGAAGGTCTGAGGGGGGCTCAGTTTCTGTATTGTGGTGGTTTTGGGGATCCTCCATGGGATCCTACTGCAGGCAGCTTCTGACAGTGTGTTTGTGGCACGGCACTGAGGGCATCAGGGTAGTTTATGTTAGGACACATGCCTACATGCAAAGTGATGTGTTAATTCAGGTTCTCCTAGGGGGAAAAAAAAAAAAAAAAGACAATATATGCAATGTAGAAGGAAATTGCTATCTCTGGAAACTGCTTATAAGCTGCTGTGAAGATCTGTGATCAATAAGAACATGAGATATAGAATAAATGAGCTACAACACTCCAATAATAATCATATAAGCTTGTTTTAATTCATCACAAGCTAGTAGCATTTCAGTTCTTACTGCTTCTGATTGCTAAATGACCCCCTAAAAATGCAAAGGGTAGGTATTTATATCAGATTTCATTTGCCATCTTTGAAACATTATTATTTATTTTCATTGGCAGATCTAAAAATCAAAAATTACCTAAATGCTGTTAACTTGCTTTGATTGCAGTCTGCAAAATGTGTGCCTTAAAAAAAAAAAAAACAAACATAAAAAGAACCAGGAACCTGGTGGCTGCTTCTGAGGCTGATTTTCTTTTCAGCATTGGAAAAAAATGTATTTACATGGAAGGGAAATGATGCTAAAATTAATAAACTAAGGAATCTTTGCTCTGGGGGGACCATAAGAAACTTATGTGTTCTGAAATTGATTAAAAAGCATTCTCTCTGGCTAGAACTGAGTCAGTGCCAAAAAAGTGGTCTCAAACTTGTGGAAGATTTGTTTTGTTATTTACTTATTTGTTTGGTTTTGTAGCTTATAAAATCTCTGTGTAAATAAACAATATACCCCAAATCCAAATGAACCAGGTCAACAGCACAGTTGACTCAGCCCAATAGGTGCAATTAAAAAAAAAACCCCTCAACTAATACAAGCAAGAATATAGTTATTGCAAATTCTTACTATTTTTTGGTAAATTGTTCTCGTTGTCTGAGAGTTTCCTTCCCTTATTTCATGTTCTGAGAGATATTAATATGGCTGAAGAATCCCTCGTTTCAGTTGCTGTAATATTAAGTGCATTTTGAAATAATTATCAAGTTTTATAAACTATAGAATTACTTAAAACTTGCTGTTTTCCATGAACACCTGTTTTTCCTGCTCATTAGAAGCAAGCTTTGTGGATACTAATTGGCATCCTCACTCAACCCCAGGAGCGTATGGTGGATTTTACTTCTTTGCTATATTTGCCTTTTAAAAACCTACCTCGTGGAAGAAAAACAAACCTAAAGGGTGGGAATTCAGTGAAAGGAATCCAGAAAATCCATCAGGATCCACTATCTCGCTGTTTCATCTAAATATAAAAATATGCACAGCAGTTGTACAACTGTATGTTTATGTGCAGCTCTGCATTTCTTACTGAAAAAGAGTGTTCTTAATATAGCCCAAAGTGTGATTTCGCTTGGAAAAGTGAATCTGTAAACTTAGCATCGTGTTTATTGTCTTAATGACTTTTGGGATTCCAGACTTGATTTGTACACTGGCACAGCAACTTGTTTATCCTAACTACAAGCTCAGCCTGAGGTCAGCAAGTCTAGCTAGGTTAGAGGGCCCGAAATTAATGTGATAGTACTTCTGTGGGAAGGGTTGTGTAACTCAACATCTTATCAAGTCACCACATCAATCCAGGGTTGTGGTACACAGGACTATAAAAACCCTCCAAGTTCCTCCACCCTGCATTGTGCTTTCCTGTCCTCCTCCCTTCTCTTTTCCACATAAAAGGGAGTTCACTGAAATGCCTGGTTTGCCCCCAAACTACTAACCTTTGAAAGAAAGACTGGGGAAACAGCAAGGCTTTGAGACAAAAGAGGTGCTCAGCTTGTTCTTGCTCCCCACCTAAGGCTGGGTTAAAGGAGACATTTGACAGGAGCAGAGCAGCATCCTTCTCCAGGCAGCCTCCCAGTGCCACCCGTGCTGCTCACCCCCTAAGGCACTTCCCGGGTGGGTGTGAACCATCCCAGTCCCATCCTTGGGAACGTGCAGGTTTGGGTTAACTGGAGGGATCCGTGTGCTTGGTACCTGAGGCCACCCTGACCTCTCTGCTGGGAAGCTGGGCAGCACCTTCCCTAGGCGTGGAGAGCCCACCTGCGAGGCCTGATGCCACCCTGAAGGGGGGCACAAGTTGCCATGTTTGTTAATGCTCTCTCTGCGTCATGCTCAGACACAGAAGTTTTGTCTGCAAGCTGTAGAGACAATAAAAAGCAGTTTGTTCACCCCTGGGGAAGGGGTGATGCCCTGCAGCCCTGGCACCACCCAACCCAGGGCAGCTCGCCTGCGAGGGGAGCAGATGCTCGAGCACTGGCTCGCTACCATTGCAGGCTGAGTTACAGTACAAATGTCAAATATATATCTATATATTTAAATAAATGCATTTTGAATGACATGACAGAACGCTGCTTCAGCATTGTGTAACGAGATTACTTGGTTGCAGCTGACAGGAGCTCAGTGTCTGTTCTCCTGCAGGATAACTCGGTGGATGTGCTGCCTAAAATCTGCCCTCCTCCAGTCTGCAAGGTTTGCTTACAAAAGGGTTTCTGCATTTTATTTTATTTTATTTTTTAAATACCTTTCTTTCAGAGGGATGAAAAATCTGAAGATAAATTAAGTTGTTGCTGAAAAACCAAACAGGCTGCCATTCTTTTTTTTTTTTCCCCCTTTTTCTGGGCTAAAGTCCAATTTTTCACAGCAGTTGCAAAGAAAAAGCAAACGCATCACTAGATTCAGCGAGAAATATTGTAACAGTATGTAATCTCTGTCAAGATAAAATTGCTTTGTGATTTACATTACAATAAATCCTGACCTTTAAGTGCTGCAGACTAAGCTCATCTGTGAAGTACTTTATTCTATCATTGAATCAGCGTGGAAAGCTGAAGCAAAGCCACTGCGCTCGTCCCACTGTGGTGTTGCTGAAGAGCACGTAGGGAAGCAGATTATGATGCACTGTTCCATGTGATGTAATTGAAATATCTACTGTGGATTAATAGAGTCGCTTGCTGCTACCGTAGGAAGTGCAAATTAATATTTTTATAAATACAAGGCACATCATTTTTAAATTGACATAAATCAGGACATTTAAAATTAATCTTAAAAATCCAGGCTGACTTGCTAAAACTGGCTCACTAGTAGCTCATTCCCTCTCTCTCTCTCTCTTGCTCCACTCATTTATTTTGTTTTCTTCGTTTTTTAAGGACAACAATGTGTGTGCCAGCATAGATATTTAATCCTTAAGTTAAATTTTCTGTTCTTTGTCACCCAAAATCTCCCTTGGAGTGTTGTCTGGGTGTAGCCTTTCACAGGTGGGTCACCTCTGGCACTCAGTCGTCTCATGTTCTTTTCCAAAACAAAACCAAAACAACAGAATGAATATTTCAGGGGTTCTGAAAGCATTTACCCAATGATCCTTACCAAATAACACATAATATTCACCAGATTGAATAAGCAGGTAAACAAGTAGTTATTAAAACAGGAATTCTTGACACATTGTCCTATAATGCAGCAGTTAACTTTATTGTGTCATGGTCTTCTTGGATCCTTTTTAGTTTTATATTTTATATATAAAATGCATATATTGTATGCAAAAATCCATATATTATGTGCATTTAGAGAAAATCTTACTATAAAGCACTTAGGTCTACTAAGCCAATCAGATTTGCAGGCCAGGAATGTGTTATAAATGTTGTAATTCTGCATACAGAGCATCTCATGCTGTGGAACTAAACTGCTCTTTAAACCTCTTCATGTAACTCTTAGACCACCTTGTTTTAACTCTGATGAAAGACTGGGAAGAACTTAACTTCAAAGGAAAAAACTTTATCTGTCTTTTTCTGTGGTCTTTGGGTCACGCCATGTTTTATTTTTAATAAAATTTTAAAATGAATTTTTTAATTTTTGATTTAATTATACGTGGTGTTCTGAGACCACTTATATTGTCTGGTATATGTCAATATATTTATATTTTCATTCTCTCTGAG
>NW_008602896.1:23132-24654 GCF_000691845.1 Merops nubicus | reverse complement strand
ATGGGCTTCGGGTGGGCAGGGGCATGGGGAGGAGATGGGAGTGGGTATAAGATAGTCATCTGTATCAGATGGGCATGGAGGTGGGTATGGCACAGGCATGGAGCAAGAGGGGCTATAGGCATGGTCATGGTGTGGTCATCATATGGGCATGGGGCGGGATGGGTGTAGACATGAGCATGGCATGGGTGTAGAGGGGAGATGGATATGGGCATAATGCTGTCATGGCATAGACTTGGAGCAGGGCATGTTATAGGTATGGTGATAGGCATGGGACAGGCATGGGACAGGGGTCAATACAGACAGGACGTGTGGTGACATGGCATAGGCATGGGGAGGAGTTGGGCATGGGCATGGATGTGGGCATGGCATGCAGTAGCATGGCCTGGGGAGGAGATGAGCATCGGTACAAGATGGGAACGGACATGGGCATGAGCACGGCACGGGCATGGCATAGTCATTGCAGAGGCATGGGGCACAAAAATGGGCATGTATGGACATAGAAAGGAGATGGGCATGGGCATGACACTGTCATGGTGCAGGCTTGGAGTGCAGGGGGATATAGGGTTAGTCATGGTCATGGGATGGTCATGGTACAGGCATGGGTAGCATGGCATAGGTATGGGAAAGCGTTGGGCATGGGCATGGATGTGGGCATGGCATGCAGTAGCATGGCCTGGGGAGGAGATGAGCATCGGTAGAAGATGGAAGTGGGCCCAGACATGGGTACGGGCTTGGCATAGGCATGGCATAGGGGGGAGGTAGGCATGGGCATGGCATGGGTGTGGTATAGTGGTATAGGCATGGGGCAGGAGTGGACACAAACATGGGCATGGCATGGACACAAGGAAGAGATGGGCATAAGCATCAGCATGGCTTGGATATGAGCACGACATGAGAAGCATGTATGTATGAGATGGGAATGAACATGGGCATGACATTGTCATAGCATAGGCAGGAGTGCACACAGACATGGGCATGGGGAGGGTCATAGGGAAGGTATGGGTATAACATGGGCATGGAGAACGGATGGGCAAAGCACAGGCATGGGGAGGGGATGGAAATAGGACAGAGGCATAGCATGGGGAGGATGTGGACAGGGCATGGGGTGGGGCTGGGCATGGACATAGGTATGGGCATGGTGTTGAGATGGGCTGCATGTGGACATAAGCATTAGAAGGCAATAGGGAGGGGAGTGGTGTGCTTGGGCATGCGATAGGCGTGGATTTGGCATAGGCATGGAACAGGCATGGGGATGAGATGGGGTGGGCATTTGCCTCAGCATCTGAATGGGGTGGGAATTGGGATGGGGACAAGGACGGGGTGGAGAGCTGCCTCAGGTGGTGCCTTCGTGTCCTAGCTCTAGTGAGCTTCACTCTCTTCTTGGGATCAGGTGGGCTCCAGCTTCAGCACCCGATGAAGAGGTGGAAACCTCTGTTCCTCCCTTGCCCCTAATTAGACAACCTACATAAAGTCTTGTTTTTGGGGTCAGGGAACATCATTTTTTAAATTAAAAATTTCTTCT
>NW_008602896.1:0-23038 GCF_000691845.1 Merops nubicus | reverse complement strand
TTATTATTATTATTATTTATTAATATTATTTTACATAATTTTGTTGGTTGAGATCTGAAATGATTTTTTCAGGAGGAATGCCTGCAAGATTTCAGTTGCATAGATTAAGGTTAATTCTTTGGGAGGAAGATTGATGCTACCAGTTTCTGCCGTTTAAACAATTTTTGGGTTTGTTTTTGTTTTTAAACTGCAGTGACAGGGAATTAGGTCTGTTTAATGCTGCTATTCCACATGGTCTGAAGGAAGAAAGGGTTGTAGTATTGCTAAGTGTCAGGCCCTGCTACTGCTTCACTGCCTAACCTTGGGCAAATTCCTGATAACTTCTCCCTGCCAGGATTCATCCCATTTCCATTTACATCCAGCCTGTCATTTGCTCATTCACCTCTCTGTTTCAAAGCCCTCCTCAAAATTTACTCTTAGAAAACTTTTCAGTAACAGTCTCTACTTGGCTTATGTCGGCATCACAAATCTTGGAGCAATTCTGGATCAGGCCCTAAAACTGCATTGTAAGAAGTGTGCTGAACATAATGGACTACAGTACTTCATGCAGTGCTTTGAGCTACATGAGAATTGTCTTCTTCATGGCAAACCTTTAAATCAGCCAGGTGCAAGTCTGCTATATTCTGCTTTTCTCTTTTTTTTTTTTTTTCCCTGTCCTAAAATTTCCAGCCTTTGTGGAAAGCAAGAGGTAAAATTGTGTTTTATTCCAAACCCAGAAATCAGGGTAAAAAGGCACACAGCAAATCAGAACATAATCTTAAACAGCAGAGTTCTCAACATAAAGGTCTGCTTTGCAAAATAGCTGCTGCTGTTCACTTTTTTTTTTCCCCAGTCATACATATTAAAAATGAAATACATTTGCATTGGTCTTACTGCCTCTGGAATATATTCCACATCAGGAATCTAGACTCTAGACAAAGGTAATTTAGGTCTCTGGAAGGGCAAAGTTTAATTGAGAAATATATATATTGTTAGGAATAGATCTCATCCAAATTCAATGGTAATTGTATAAGCCTTTCAAAAATCATACAGTATGCAAGCTTCCAAAATTTCCGAACAAGAAACATTTCCATTTAAATGCCAAGAAGCAATTTTCCCTCTCTTGTTCAATACTAAATCAGTCACATGAGCAGTTTGCATTTGATTTTAGAAAGGAAATGGAACATCTTCACTTCCAATTGCATATAACTTTTGTTTTTTCTTGTTCTTAGTGCTCTTACTTGTTTGTGGTGCTTTCCTGCAGTTTTAAAATTCTTCCATTTGATCTGCCTGTTCACTCCAGACATTTATTTATTTAGTTTTAAAACTCCAGCAACATTATAAAAATAAAACTAGTAAACCCGAGTGTGGAGTAGAATGTTGTTTGTTTGAATTTTTTGTTGGTAAATCCAAGTTTAATGGGTCATCACTGTGTAGTTGGCCTTTCCCTGTTGACTGAAGTAGACAATGATGCTCTTGGAATATATGAAAGAAAAAATAAAAAAGAACAATACTAACTTAATGGGAAAAAATTACTTTGCTTAGGAAAACTCCCTTGTTTCAATTTACAGTAAATTACTGTGGTTGCAGAAGTGTGCTGCATACTGACTTGGAGCGTATTTTATGAAGATGTACATTTCAAAATGTCAATGATCCCCAGCCTGCCATGGTGAGCTGGTGTCCTGCACCACAGTAGTTCCACACAGCTGAAATACTCCTTGCAAGCAGCCTCTGTTTAATCAAATTCTCTTCCAAGTAGTGTTTTTGAGAATTTGTAAAGAAGCTACATCTGTGGAACAAATATGTGATTGAAAAGACTAATAGGCATGAGCCTATTAGACCTTGTATGCTAGGAGAGCAAGTCCTGGAGCTGCTGCTCAAATTAGTACTTAATAGTCCTGATATCAGGTTGTGTTTCCATGCTGACATTAGCTCCAAGAAAACAATGAAAACACCTATCATAAAATCCCTATTCATCGAGCAAAAAAAGTAATAACCTCTGCTGTGGTCAAAGGTTTCTTGCTAAAGAAGTTCAGCAGCAGAAGTGTTTTTGGTTGGCTAGGTAAGCCCTTCACCAAGAGGTGCTGCACTAGCTTACAGCCACTGCTAAAGATATTTTTTTTTTTCTCCTTCCAGGAGAGTAATCCAGAGGGAAAACCTCATATATTTTAATCAATGGAAGTGAAACCATTTGCCTTTCAGAGACTATAAAATAATACACACCCCAGGGTTCAATGCTCTTTTCTACTCCTCCAGAACATTCTTAAGGGGAAATCACTCTTTTCTTGATGAATGTGCAATTTGTGGAAATATGCCATTCTTCATGCTTTCTCCATAGGGAGCAAAACGATTTCTGTAATTAAACCCTTTTTGCCAACATTTCCTGATGAGAATAGCTTTTTTTTTTTTTTAGACAAGGGGATAAACCAAGTACAAAAGGGTTTGCAAAACCAGGTCTGGAGGGTTTTGACCTTTATGTCTCTATTTGAATGAATCATTTTGGTTTAAAGGTGCATGAGGATGAGGATGAGGCATGTGAGTAAGGACTGCAGATTAGGTTTCCAATCAGGCACTGCTTGAAAAGACATGGCTGCAGGACAAAGGAAGAGATGGGTACCACTGCTAATGTTAGCCTAGCTTTTAGGGATGATATTAGCATTGAAAACACACAGCCCAGTCTTTACTTTAGCAGCCCCAAATGTGTAGCCAGGGTCCCTGTTGGGCTCATGATGAAGTCCGTACTACAGTGTCATTGCTGCACTGGTTCCCATGGTAGCTAGACTGAAGAATATCTATCAGGCTGTCATGGGCAATGTAGACAAAATTTGAGTTAGATAAGAAGTTCAGCATACTTATGAGCTTTTGTAGGACTCAGACCTGGAGTCCAGATCATGTTCCTTGTCTCTACAGAATGGACCATATAATATGCAGAGGTCAGGATATGGGACAGAACATCTAGACACCTGCACAGCTGAGGCTTGAAACATCGTTCATGTGTGATGGGTGGCAGGCTTCAACCAGAGCTAGATGCAGAACTGAATCTCGAAGTTCCACTTCTAAATTACGTTACGTCTCTCTGTTGAAGTTCTCGAGCAGGGTGGCAGAGCAGAAATCACAGAGGCTCTAAAAAGAGCAGAATTTCCCTCCTTTTCTTCCTCACTCCAAGGATGTCCTCAACTTAACTTAGTCTGCTTTGACTTAGACATCTCTGTTACTGGTACCATGAGGTGGACTCCAAAGTGGGGATGGGGAAGCATTATGACTTACAAGAATCTTTATTATCTGACTTTTAACAGGATGTTAAAGGCTGGAGAGGGTCATTCTATCTTCATCATGCCTTTTGTAACATCTCAGTGGATCTCAGGGCTTAAGGAGGACAGAACTGAGCATCTACCCACATTAGTGGGTCTTATACCTTTCCTTTCCTTGTTTGCAAAGTACCAGTGTCTGTTGTCATACCTGGGAGGCATATGATGGAGTTGAGAGTCTGCTTCTACTGCTTACTCAGGAAAAGTTCCCATCAAGTGAATTGGACATTTGCCTGAGTGAGTGTTGCAGGATTCGGCCCATATGCTTCTCAGCTCTTGTATTTGCATAGTGCAGAATATGCTTACAGTGCAGTGCCAATAAAACAAAACTATATACAGTAAGCACAGAAAAATCAAGAGCAGAGTTAAGACCATTTACAAACAGCAGCTGAGCTCTGCAGCTGACATCCAGGCTTGTAACACTGTCAGAGATCATGCTCTGTGGTGGGTAATATGTACAAGATGATTATTTATAAGCAATTAGATGGAAGGTCCTGTAAGTGTGCAGGTCTTTATTCTCCCTTCCCTAAGCCTATTATTTTCGTTTGCCTTATGAAATATTTATATTTTAACTCTGTGTATCTGTCCTTTTTTTTTTTTTTTAACTCTGGAAAGCTTTTCAGGGGACACTTTTGTGGAAGACACTTGTTTCTCAAGTGCGTGCTCTGGTGTTGTGTAAATATGCTGCTTATACTATATGTGGCCAACTTCAAATAAGATCCTGGTTCATTCATTCCAGTGAAGCAGAAGGAGGACTTTTTTGTTTATGGAAATTCCATCAACCCCTTATGACAGAGAAGATGTGCATCAAGGAGGTGCAGATCATGTAAAGAAGAGCATAAATTGTCCAAAGGATAAAATTATGCTTTTTCATAGATCTATTTTCCTCTCTAAAAATTTAAAGCATGGCGTTTTTTAATCCATGAGATAGGATAGAATATTTCTTAATCCCCAATACGTGATAAAACAGCTGTCTACAACTGTAATACAATATATCTTCAATACAACTGGCCATAAGTATATTAGAAAAACCTCTAACATCTAATGTTACTCACTTCTCTGTACAAAATGGATGGAATAGATGAATTTTATACTTTTAATAAAAATTAAATGTTCAAGTTTTGATACAGAAATCTGGCTACCAAAGTAATAGGGACATATAAGAATCTCTTTAGAATAGCTATGTGAATGAGAATTGCTGTTAAATTGCAATGAAATGCTACAGCATATCAAACAATATCCGAAATAAAATAAAACTTAGAAGACCAATCCATGCTCATATTGAAGCCATAATCTCATTGTGGAAGAAGACCTTTTCTGATGAGATCTGTTGTTTTAGACAACTGTGTAATGTTTCCTTATTCTCAAATCAGGCCACTATCTCAACTACCTTGAAGGGACTCATTCTACATTTATGTTTGTGCAATAGCAAACTTCATATGAACAGTCCCATTCACATGCTAGATACTGTTGGGAAAGGAAAAGCCAGTTATTTCACTCACAGACAGCTCTGGTCTTGGTAAAAGAACAGATCCAGACCAGAGACACTTCCTTTCCCCTTTAAAGAATGACCTCTGAGAGCAGAATAAAGTTCCCACTTCCCCAACACCTTTACTGCAGGCATCTCCTTTCCATGCACAGAACCAATCGTTGACCTTTGAGATGGCAAAGTAAGGACATTATTGTATTATTGCAGAGAGAAAGGGTGAGCTTGTGGTAATGGCTGAGTACGATTACTGCCTCTGATCCACATTTTCATCACTTGTTAATCTCTTAGGGCTCAACCAAGAGCCTGTCTCCATGAATCCTCATCAGACAACTAAATAGCATCAAGATTTCCTCTGTCCCCTGCCTGGACCACCTCCATCCAGAGACATACAAACAGGGAGCAGTCAGGCTCTGCTCCTGCTTTCTTCTCTGTCCTCCAGATAAATTGTGTTAGTTTACTGGCAAAATCTAGTTTATATTATTGTTTGCACTTCAGAGTCAATATGGATATGGAAGAATAAGCTGAAATATAAGCCTTGTGCATCATTAATAACAGCGTAGCCTCTCCATAGCTACGTGACAATTCCCAAACACTTTATTTAACATTAAGCAATTTATCATCTGCTGTATCACAACCAAGTAGTTCAGTATCCCCAATTTACAATAAACACTATTCTCTGTGACTATTTGTACTGCTTATGTCAAGACAGACCAACAGGCTGAGTGCTAGCTTTCAACTCGGAAAATCCAGGTTCAGTTCCCTGGTGTAGCAAAAAATGATCTAGGCTTCAGTTTCCTCTATATAATATACAGATAAAAATACTTCCTCACTTTATCAGATGCCGTGAGGATAAATGCATTAAAGACTGTAAGTCCCACCAGTAGTACAATAGCCATAATTATCTCCAGTAGATATGTGGAGTGCAAGTACAGTGATATTTAATACATACCGTGTGTATATATACCATGAGTCAGGGCTGATACAAACACAGACTGTGCTAAGGAGTTAAAAATGGTGCTTACTTGCAGGCTCTTCCCTGGCTTACACTCCATTAAAGCCCATGTATCACAGACCAACTTCAGCTCTCAGTCACGATGGAACACGTGTGCTAAAGCCAGTGGTTTTATCCCAGTCAAGCACTCGTGTAGGCAGGAGCCCATTGTCTGCGCTGAGACACTCAATCTGGAAGAGAAAGAATAAAAGGGCTCCAGTGTGTAAAGTCATTCATTACAATTTGGAACGAGCAAGGAAATCAGTGGGGTTGCTGGAGGTTAAGCAAGGGCAGAAATTGGTCTTTTATCATTAAAATGCCATAGGAAAAAAAAAAAATATAAAAAGCAATGGATCTAATCCTGCACATCTCTACTCACATTTCTTGCCTTTATTCATTGTGAAGGGTCTCAAAGAAACTATGTGTACATTTGCAGGACCACATGCAATATTCATTTATAACAGAATTTCATAAGCATGCAACTTCTTTTTCCTAGGATGGAGCTTCAATAAAATTTTGATATGACCTTTATATCCTTTCAGATAAAAAAAAAAGATTATTTGGCTTGCTATAGTACCTAAGTAAATTTTCTCCAGTAACTTCGAACTCACAGACATGAGAACATCCCTCAGAAGTCAGTGAATATTTTTGAAGATTGGACCTGATGTTTTTTTAAGAGGAACTTTTGCAGTGAAAGAAAAGAAAGGAAGATGATTACAAAGCTTTTGATACTGAAGGCGCATCGGATTACTGGAAAATGTGAAGTGAAAGTTGTTCTGAAATGCCCCAGCAACATCTGTGCTTATTTTATTGTACTGGCTACCCCTAGCTGTGATGACTTTATGCATAGCGTGAAGTGCGTGAGATGTTTTCACAGCTATCTTATAAATTTAAATAAAATTGTAAGCAACAAAATTTCTTGCAAAAATGCAGCAAGTGACATTACTTTTGGAAACTTTTTACTCTCTCCATATCAAGGCTGCCCTGCAGTGCATATACAGTCAGCATGTACAAACAAGCATCCACACTTCAGAGAAACACAGCAGTGAGGACAGTTCAAAGTATCCCTGCTGATCAACAATCCTTCAAGCAGGAAATTGGGCTCAGCTAAGGGTTCCCCCACTTTTCCTGGGGGGAATATGGCAACCACTGGAGCTACATTTTGCTACCATACCAGCTCTGCGCATAATTCTCCAACTGTAACATTTCACCTCTTGCTTCCTTTATACTCCTCACTTCACACATCAGCTCACGAAGGGCCAGAGGGTGCTACAAAGGAGGGATGCTACAAAAATTGTCATCTGTATCTAAAACACTAAATAAATGGTTGATCCTATAGACTGTTACTCAGTCATCAGTCTAACATGGACAAAACAGTCCCCAAACTGAAGTGCTACTGTACACCACTGCTACTAAACCCCAGAGAGAGGTTGCAGAAGTTGAATTTTTGCTGTAGCAGTTTCACATTTAGTGACTACAGCTTTAAAAATTGATCTTTAAGTGGTGGGTTTAAGTTTCATAAGACAGTAGATTTAAACCCAATGTTTTTTCTTGTTTGAAATCCCTCAGATGTAGGCTGTGTTGCCCATTAGGCTTGAACATGCCTGATCCAGCCATATTCAGAGTGCAACTGGGTCAGAGGATGGGTTCAGTCATTTGCAGGATAACAGACTGCAGTCTTAATATGCTATTTAATTTATCCTGTTGGACTGGGTAAAGAAAACCATCAGAAAAGGTTTCATGAGCCTATTGGGTAGGATTAAGAAAAGCCACATGAATGCCTCTAAATGACAATACACAAAGGAGTAATGGAGCTGGTGACAAATCTGCCTTCCTTTCCCTTTCCCTTTTGAATGAGTAGCTACCTCAGCCTGCCGTGAATCTACTGAAGACAGAATAGGACTTAAACTCACCCCTTCAAAACAAAAAAAAAAGGTACTTCGCTTACTTTTCCTCTGCATCTCTCTGAAGTGCCTGACACATGACATCTGTCAATGAGGGTCGTATTCCCCCATCCTATAACCCCATACTAATAGTACTTAGACCCGACAGCCTCTTTTCCTAAGGAAATAGGCTTTTATAGGAGTGTTGTCTGTCCATCTGGCTCCCCATCTGTCAATCCTGCACCCAGCAACAGATTCTGAACCTGGTGGCTAATTTCACCCTGTTCTCTAGAGGGGCAAAGGCTTAAAAAGTCTAAATATCCCACATGTTTTATGAAAATCAGTGGTATGGGAGACAACGCCAAAGCACATCTCATTGGAATGAAAGGCAGAGGTATAAATTCATTAGCTAATTTCTTGGCTTGAGCTACCAGCTGGCCAGTCAACATGTGCAAACTGGCCAGCTCAGCTACCTGTTAGTGACTTCTTGTATCTTCACACAATGCATCTGGCCAGCCAGCAGAGGCGTGGAGACATTTGTAGAGGGAATATGTGTGTACAAGGCTAGGCAAAAAATGGAAATTAAGAGATGTCAAGAGCTGGGGTCAAAGAGAAAATCATGTTATTGAAGTAGAGGAGCTGAGAAAGGATGGATTGTATGATTTTGTGGGGTAGGGATTTGTGATTTAAATTGCTAATGGAGGGACTTTGTTTTTCCTCCTGTGCTGGAGGACAGGGTTGGACTTAGCTTCTTCAGTGAGAACTTTCCTTCTCTTTTATCTTCAGAGCCTAAGAACAAACAGTCTGGTTAAAAGTAAAGTTCCTCATAGTCCAACACCTTGTTTCAGATAATAACTAACAGGGAGATGGTTAAGGAAGGAGCAGAAAACCAGGACATGAGAACAACCTATGGAAGGAGCCTTATTATTCCCTCCCCACAGCCAATAAACAGAGGCACCAGAAGACACACTGGGCTACATTTCAATAGTTAAATTTAAAATGTTCTTAGTAAAGCCATGCAGGAAATTTGCCACTGTGTCCAAGTCAGAGACTTTCCACAGAAACATTGGTTTTCCTCATTCCCTCCACCTCCCTTACCCCTCACATTCCCTTCTGTGTTTAATGCACTTTCACCCGTAGCATGAAACATGAAGCATAAACATTCAGGACAGACAGACAACTAGAAAATCAGCTGAATTCAAGACTTCCAGTGTCAAATAAGGCACCCAAGCTAAACTACTGATAAAATATGTGGTAAGCAAACCCTGTGATCTACACAGATAGCTTAAGCTTCTGCAGTGCTAATTGCTGTTACAACCTTAAGCTAATATTTGAGCCTTTCTTTTGAGCAAGGATGTGTAACAATTAGATTACAGGATTTAGGGCATTACAAAGAGAGATAAAAGCAGCAGTTTCGTCATGGTATGTGGTATTTTGTTTACATAGAGATAATAGCAGCGATGATGATAATAATAATAATATTAACAGTAACTATTGTATTTAGGTCCAAATTCTGATTTTAGGTGCACCAGACAAGATCTGGAATAACCCTCTTGCCTGCAAAAGAACTACCCCTAATTTATTTGGGATGAAGCATGCAGATCTCTAGTCAGGGACAATTTTGCAGTTGCTGAAGCGCCCAGCGTGGTGTACTATGAGCTCTAGCTTCTCACAGCAGTAAATAGTGAGCCAACATTTCCATAGCAGGGCCTGAGCTTTGATATTATTTTGTACTGCTGTCCTGAGCTTGGATATTTCTCTGTACTCCTTCCCTGATCATCGCCGAGAGCTCTGATGGCATCTATTGCAGCATGATGAGTGCATAACTCCAGCAATGAAAGGAACCTCTGGTTCGTTTTTTTTTTTCTCTCTCCAATCCTTATGCTTTCCATTCTCCTCCCTCCAAAATGTGTGTGCATATGTAAAAACACAATATGCTTGAACACAGTGATAATGCATAGCATGGAGAAAAAAACCAAACAACACTAAACTATAGAGAAAAATTCAGTTCTCTATAGCAGCATGCCAGATGTAATATATATTGTTTTATGTGCCTGGATCAACATCTTTAAAACTTCCTACACTGTATCAAGAAGAAAATCTTCTTGCACATATTGCTAGGGCGTGTTTTTCTATTTCACACCATTTTTTTTTTGTTGTTGTTTGTTTGTTTGTTTGTTTGTTTTGTTTTGTTTTGTTTTGTTTTATTTCCTCTCCTGAGCACCCAAGGGAAGAAAAATAACCCCATGTCCATAACAACAGCCAGCTCTTCTGACAAACTGTAGAATTTCTTGACTCAGAGATAAGGCAGCTTACACAGATGAGTATTTGACCCCTGAAATTTTGCTGATGCCTAGATCCTGGCAAATAATGACAAACACCTCACCTTGGCAAAAACAAAACCTGAGATTTTCCTGTGCTTTAGACATCCAAATCAAACTTCCTAACTCTAAGAGTTTTGCAAGTATTTACCACCAATGTCCTGGAAAACAGAATTGGTCACAGAAAACAAAGCAAATGTGTGTACCCACCCAGGAATATTAAAAGTGCTTTCACAGCGTCAGAAAATAAACATATCTGCTCGCAGTGGATTTAAAGCAGCTCGCAGCAGCTGAAAAACTGGTCCAATAGTCACACACAGCAAGCAAACAAAACAGCAAAAAAAGACAAGTTTCCTTGTTTCAGCAAGTCCCCATTCCACTTTTAGCCTACCATAAATATACAGGAAACCTAAAAGCAGGCAAGGCAGCCAGATAGGATGTTTTTTTTCTTACCCATAGGCACCAAGGTCCTTTAAGAGAACTGCAGACTGTCGATACTTGGTTGAAAACTTGAAAAACAGGTTTTAAGCAAAAACTCTTTTGAGAATTAGATCCAGACTCAAGAGGCTAAAAGCATCACTTGAAACAGCCGCTTTAATTTATTCAAATAAATGCCACATAGCTCAAGGACAGGTAAGTAGGTAAATAAGCCATTGCCAGCCCCTTCTTGCAAAGAAAGGTACCGTGAAAAGCCTGCATTAAAGTAGATCTCCGCGTAGGGAATGAAGGAGCCTCAGGTATAGACATTTGATTTATTTTTTCTGAGTGTGGCACAGGGGAGCACGCACTGGCTCAACCTGTTGTAATCAAACGTGTGGGTTGCTGGCTGTTGCGATGATATTGCAGCAGCCTCTTCGTTAAAGAGCCTGAGTCTTTAGCAGCAGCGACTAATTTCCTACACGTAAAATCAAAACATTGCCAGCTCTGCTATTGCTCTCTGCTGTTGTTTTCTCTCCCTTCACCACCTCTTTTTTTCCTTCATTCTTTCTTGCAGTGAGCAGGAAGGAATGCGGCGAGGGAAGGATAGGTCTTATATGTTTCTGATTTGTTGAGCTGACAATCCTTTTGCTACTTGATTTCACTTTAATAGGATCTTCTTGTTACCCACCTACTGTAGCTCAGCATGGAAAATCCGTGCATCAAAAGGTTGAAAGCTCGAGGCAAAACTTGCCTCCCTGAGGCTCTAGATGGGGTGAGGGAGAGACAAAGTCATCTGGTTGCTTTGCAAACAGTATTAAGGCAGTTCAGGGAAGTGTAGGTTAAGGACATTATCTTCCCCATAAACTAATCTCCAGCAGGCTTCTACTCTTTCTAAAGGCAGAGAAGCTAGGGGAAGAGTCAGATGTATTTTTCAAGTGTATAACTGCCAAGGAGAAGTGCTCGAAGGACTTCTCCCCTGCGTGACATGAGTGCATTTTTGTTCAGTTTCTGTAGGCGTATGTGTGTGTACACCCAAAAGAGACCCCGTGACAGAAAGGTGAGTGTGACAAGCAAAAGGAGAGGACAAAAATCCACACAGCTATGTGTCTGGACAGCCTTCAGCTCTGTGTTTGTGTGCAGGAATATGAGTGTGCATCTACGAACAGATTCACTTGCAGGCAGCGCTGGGACCATATGAACCAGCCCAAGATCCTTCAAGAGTGAACCTCTGTCATCCCCGATGATAAGTTTCAGAGAAGAGTTTAAAGTAGCCTTTGGAATATAATATGAAAACTTACACTTAAAAGGAAAACTGCTTTTAGAGCCCTGGCTGCACCTCTGTTTCAAAGCACTTACTCTGCGACTTAAAATCCAGCAGCTATGTGAGCCTTACAGCATGGGGGGTGTACGTGAGTTAGCTTGGAGACACCTCATTTCTTGGTCTGGGGGAGACGGAGGGTAGGACCACTGCAGTGAGGAACCAAAGGGGATTAAATCAGGCGTTTGTGTTGGCAGGGGGAAATTTCAGCTCGGCAAAAACAAGACCTGACATCTTCCTGGGCTGCTCTGCACAGTGGCAGGGTGGAGCACGCTGGGAAGCGTGTGTGTACCACTTCCCTCTGCTGGAGGCAGCCCAGACTGTTACCTGCCTCCCTCCATCCATTCTATAGGCTCCGAAAATGCTCCAGCCCCTATCATCCCGCACAACAGAGATAAAGAAGCGGCTGCAAATCATTGCAGTAGCTTGCATTTATCTAAAAATCTTGATGCTGACTGTGGGATGGACCAGAACAGCTCTTACAGCACATGGAAAAAATAGGACTTGAGGGATGGAAAGTGTGCTGCAGAGATTGTTTAAGCTAACACGTTTGAGGAGCCAGGATATCACAGCCTGGACATGTAACACTTCTTAAAAGAACAAACTGTCTGATTGCTCCTAGATTTGCAGAGCCACGCACATCCCCCCTGCCACCAAGACGTCTTCCAGCACCAGTCTGGGAGTGCTTTGGGGTTTTTTAATATATACTGACATCCATATAACCATGCACTGATCAAGCTTGTTTTGGGGTTTGTGCAAAAGCAGAGGTCAAGGGAATGTGGGGGCAAAAATAAATTGGTGAAGAAAAGAGAAGAGAAGAATCTGCCTGCAAATCATCTTTGCTGCTGCTTCACTCTTGCTTCATCTTCAGGCGTTAAAATACTGAGTGGGATCCTGTAGAACTGACAGGTTTCCCCATCTATGGCTTATTTACAGACTGTAAACCGCAGTGGCTTTATGATCAAGGCTGTAGAATGCACATCCCAGATGGATTTTTTATTTATCTTTCTCAAATATGTAGAACACTTCCTGATGTTCAAGGTGTCACATTTCCCCTAAGTTAAATGCTCATGACTCTCTCCATTACCCTTGTGGGAACAGACCCAACTGGACCATCACACTTGCAAGCCGACTGACTGCCACAGGCTTTAAGAGTACAGCTCATGGGAAACTCATGGAGATTCAGGAGTGGCCAGCAGCCTCTGCATCTCCCATGGGTGGTCTCCTGACACTGCCATTCTGCTGATACCATCTTGTTTGTCAGCCGCTCGTGAGTGTTCCTGTAAGAGGAGTTGTAATCTGGTAGCACTTTGCCATCAATACACTAAACCCTAGAAAGATTTTTTTTAACAGCCAAAAGGCAACAGTAGGGAGACTGAAGCGTGTTTCACAACAGGACACATAGCTGGAGACGAAAGCTCTACAATTATTGCAAAGATATTACCCATCAGAAAATGGAAAAAAAAAAGCCAACTTTTTTGTGCACAAGCCTTTGCTGTTTAGCTACCACTTTCCTCAAATAACCTGCTTTGGTAAAGGTTATGTGTTCTCCCTAGCCCTCCTACAGTCTCAATGGCTGTAGACTGGCCACCCATGCTGCTGCCCCTGTCACAGTTACCCACTCCACTGTCAACCAAAGCTTGCTTTGTGCTTCAATTGTAAATCCAGCTTCAGTCAAACACCACCAAATACATGGGGAGTGAGGAAATATGGAGAGATTCCACCATGTCACTACTTATTTACCTATTCTTAAGCGGGTAGAGGTGGCATTTGCTCCACAAACTGAATTATGACACTGATCCAAAGCAGCAAAGATGCTTGTTGCAAACAGGAGGAACAAAGCTGGTCAGATTTTTTGCTGAGTAAGCACCCCAATAAAGCTGGAAATACAAAGGAACTAAATTTTGTGTGCCTCACGTGTATGCACCTGTACTGGTATTTTACTTTGCATCAGGACGGTGTTATTGAGGCAGATCTGTAGATGGCCCCCACTTGCTGTTATTTGCTTTGCATCTCAGAGTTGCCTTGGAGCAAATTTGATCCTTTTCAGGTAGAAGTGAAAGGAAATTTGGGTTTCAGAAGCCCTCTTACCATGTTTCAGCCACTAATGAGCATTCACTCTATGGGACTAGAGTAAAACTAACTCAAAGCGGTGCTCCAAAAATGTTATAATGGGGATGTCAGGTCATCAGAACAAATTCCTTCAGTCCATGAATCCACTTCTGCTGTGCTGTACTGTATTGGACTAGCTCAGAAAACCGGATGTCAGTGCTCTTCTTCTCCCAAGTACAAACATCACAAAAGCCTTGGGATTAAAACCAAAATGACGGCCTGAGAGACATATGAAAGATGATCCAGCCAAGGTCAGCCCAAGGCATCTCAGGCTATGTCTACCCTAGCATTCCTAGAGATTAGAGGGCTAAAGCAATAGGATAGATCTTGTTATGGTGGTGGCAAATGACAGCTGAAAGAGACTTAAACTGTGTCATATCAAGGTGTCATATCCTAGATATTAAGGTAGAACTCCACCTGATGTTCTATGACACAGACAGAAAGTGTCATAGAACAGCTATTGAATGGAAGTGTAGGGAAAGAAGGTGATGATCTATCCAAGCACTGTCCCACCAGGTAAATGCTTTGCATCTGAATTTTAAAAAATCACAGTTGTGCAAGACAGAAAAAATGGGTTATGAGATCACATTTGAAAATAATGATGAAATTTATCCTGTGTACAATTGCACTGATGCCAAACAAATTACAGAAATAGGGTTTGTCTGCAGTGGCCATTCATGTCTTTGGGATAGATATATACCCCACTGGAAATGTGGAGAATGAGGCTTCCACTTCTTCTGCCAGATTGATTATAACTTCCATAGATTCTTTATTTATATTAAAAAAAAAAAAGAAGAAATAAAGAAGAAGGAGGAGAGGGAGAGAAAGAAGGCAAAAGAGAAAAAGAAGGGAAAGGGAAAAAGGAAAAGGGAAAAAAAGAAAGGGAAAGGGAAAAGATAAAAAGGTGTCCAGAATATTTTAAGATGCATATTAAAAGGATTGTTCTCTGAATGTACAAGAAACAACAGATTTTCTTCATTCTTCCTTTTTCCTGATAAAGAAATTCCTATTTCCTTACTTCAAGCAAGGAAAGAGAACTAAATGATAGAGCCTGCTGATCACAGTACAGACATTTTATTTGTGATAGCATTCGGTCCATGTCTGATATCCCTGATTATTTCCCACTGTATGCATTATTCTGGAAATGAATGAATGTTCTGCAGTTAGGGTGTGGCACTGGAAATAATACTAACATTTAAACCTCTCTAACTAAAATTTAAAATTATTTCTGTCCTATTTTCCAAGCACTCCTTGTCATCACTTTTCTCCCTTGAACAGGAAAAATAACAAACATATAAATAAAATCAGAAAGGGAATACAATTCAATGGTGACTTCTTTTCCAAAGGGAATTAAAAGAAAATTCTCTTCCCTCTCACTAGAGTGTCTGCAACAGGGTGAGAGTGAGCAGGGGCAGTGCTGATGGGAGAGACCTGAAGCAAAGCAACAACTGGATCAGGAGCTTCCCAGGGACTGTCACATTTGGCTGAGGACAGAGAGGTTTGGCAGGGCTACAAACAGTCCATCATCCTGCTGGAGAAAGAACAAGGCCATGAGGCTGCTTAGGGAGGAAACATTGACCTTAATTTTGTTTCCAAACATGCGATTCCTTCCTGAAGTCGAAAATAAAATAAATAAAATAAAATAAAATAAATAAAAACAAACAACAAAATAAACAACTTTTTTTTTTTTTTGTATACATGAAAACCAAAATAATATAGCATACGATTACTGACAAGTGGAAACTGTTCTGGTCTGTATATGTTAATGTACAGTCAGAAGGGTGCTGTAGCCTCCATGGCCTCTTTCTCCCTCACAATGAGTCACAATGCTAAGGAGGGGTCTGAATACAGGATGTCACAATGAAGCATCCAGTCCTTAGACAAGACATTTCTGAGCCTCAGCTTCTCTTATCAGAAAAGTCAAACAATACATAATGTCTGAACCTTTCTCTGATCTCCTCAGCTAGAAAGAAGACTAATTCTGTTAAAATACTTAGTACCAAAAGTTTTTCCATCCACAGGAGAAGTGTTTTCAGAAGAGGTGCAGCATTTGACCATCAGCTTTGTAAAGCTCTATCAGACCTGTAAACTGCAAGAAATAATATGGAATTAAATATGACTTCACCATTCTTTTGGATTTTGACTTTACATAGTAAGATGCATAAGGGGCTCTCCAGAGGTGTCCCTGCTCAGCACTGAGCTCTTCCTGCAGTTGTTGTAGTTTGTTTTTTTTTTTTTTTCTACTAATCTGTGTCTTGTGCTTTGCTCTGTACAAATGTTGGCAATGATTTGTAAGCAATCTGTGCAGAGGTAGGCCCAGCTGAGAATTATTATTACACTCAGACAGCTTTATGCGTTGACAGAAGATAAAATACACTCATCTTCTTAATCCTGTACATACACATTCTCTATATATAGTATTAAAATGTCCTTACTGACTTTCTAACCATAGGATCAGTAGCTTGCTTTTATATTTAGATTTTTTTTTTTCAGATCTACCACAGCCTAGTTCAGATGGAATTAAGACACCTTTGTTTAGTCTTGTTCCAGACTATATAGTTTCTAACATAACAGGGACACTGTGGTTCAGAACATAACTCTTCAGACCAGGAGTCTGGGCAACCACTACTGAGCAACCATGTACTCAAGTCTTCTCAGCTTCTTTGTAAACTGAGTGGAGCAGTGATTTGTAAAACTGCCTTGAGATCTGTGTCAGGTAGATGCCAAGTGTGATTATAAATATAAATTTGGACAGCTAAAAGGGTTGGAGCCAAGCTCTTTCAGAAGCACAGTTTTAAATTAAGGATGCTGAAAATCTCAGGCTCCCTAAGAAACGTAGAATGTTTTCAAAGCTTGCCAGATCATCCACATTCAATTCAGTGAGACAACTCAGGAAGGAAGGGAGTACTGTCAAGAAGGCAGGTGCCTTGGCCAAGCTCTCTTTGGCCACTAAAATCAGCCTCATCAATATAAAGTATTATATCAAAGTTAAGATTGTTAGAAGACTGCATTCTTCGTGTAGAAGAAATCTAGAACTTCACCAAGGATTTTAGGCCCTTACTAAATTTTAGAGCAGATATGTGCTCCTACACAGAAAAATAGACCAGTAATTTTTCTTTCTCTGCACCACCATTGACTTCTGTTTGAAAAGTCCATAACGCATGGTAACTGCTGCAGCTCTGCTATGATTTCTAAAGCAAAGTCACTGCAGCCCATTGTGAAATCTATTCTTCATTCTTAAAGTACAATGACCATTGGGTCAGTGCTGTTAAGATGAAGTTCTCTGCTGGTGCAGCCATAGTGTTAAATGACAAAGATGACAATTTTGCTAATTTATGCAGGAACTAAAAAGAGAGCTTACCCATAATTTCATTATGTTTTCAGGGCTTGACTTTTGTTCTAAATGTCAACATGGTGTGCAAATGCCACGCAAATCTCACTTAGGACTTGGCTCAAGTTCATATGCAGATACTACTGAGGATGCTTTAGATTCATGAACTTAAGAAACTCTTCTTAAATATAGGAAAGGAAAAACAGCCTTGATAGTTAATGTAAAAATACTGTACAAACTCCTGAGGACTTCTGTGCATTTGTATATATATATGCATGCATATGTACACAAACACACACATATACACACATGCTGTGTACACAGGATTTCAAGATAAACTCATCAGCCAATTTTAAACAGTACTAAAGCATGATTTTCCACTTTGCCTCCTTGGATTATCACATTGTCTTGTTTACCTCGTTTTCCCCATTTCCCTCTTATTACAATTTTAAAATAAAAAATAAATAAATAACATTTAATAACATAAACAGTATTTGAATTTTTTTTGAAAACTTCTTAGAATGATAGTCCTGGAAGTTGTCTCTTCAAAAGAAATAGTATATAAACACTGAGAGATGAAACTCCTCCAGACTATTCCAACAGTGCACTTCAGCCTTTTCTGTATGTGAATACTTATAGATGTGAAAGACCTGATGACACAGAAGTTCCTATGTAGATCCCTCTGGGGCATGGCAGTGCTGAATTGCTTGGCAGGGCTGAATGGAAAAACCTGTGTAAAAAGCTGCCCTTGCACTTGGTTATGCAAATAGAGGGCTTGTGTAGATCTTCACAGTGTGAAGATCTGGAGGGCAGAGCTTGTTCTTGACCAAGATACTTTAGAAGTTAATATTTTGACCAAGGTATTTTAGAAGTTAATATTTTCCTGAATGTGTGGAGGATGTGAAAAGGTTTGAAGAAGAGAGATTCTTGAAGCGGGACCTCTCTGAAGGTCTCTGTTCTTTTGGTAGCATTCTCAGATAAATTTCTTTGGTAGGGAGAAAATTTTAGTGGAAAGGTAAAAGAAGCTGTGAAATGGTAGAAAGTCTAAGAATCAGGCAAACATGAGGATTAAGAATATTAAAGAGTTGGCAGCCCAGAAGGCAAATCAAATCCTGGGCTGCATCAAAAGAAGCGTGGACAGCAGATGGAGAGAGGTGATCCTGCTGCTTTACTCTGCCCTGGTGAGACCTCACCTGGAGTCTTGTGTCCAGCTCTGGAGCCCCAGCACAAGGAGCTGTTGGAGTGTGTCCAGAGGAGAGCCACAGAAATGATCAGAGGGCTGGAGCAGCTCTCCTATGAGGACAGGCTGAGGGAGTTGGGGTTGTTCAGCCTGGAGAAGAGAAGGCTCCAGGAAGACCTTATAGCAACCTTCCAGTACCTGAAAGGGGGCTACAAGAAAGCAGGGGAGGGAATATTCACAAGGGTTTGTAGTGACAGGATGAGGGGTAATGGCTTTAAGCTAAAAAGGGGAGATTTAGGTTAGACAATAGGAAAAAGTTCTTAATAAGAGGATGACAGGTCCCTGGAATAGGTTGCCCAGAGAGGTGGTGGAGGCTCCAGCCCTGGAGATATTCAAGGTCAAGCTTGATGAGTCTCTGAGCAGTCTGACCTAGTTGATATTCCTGCTTATGGTGGTGGGGTTGGGCTAGATGACCTTTGGAGGTCCTTTCCAACCCAATACATTCTATGATTCTATGGGAAGGCTTGGTAACTTCATAAGAAGATGCATCTGGAGTACATGAAACAAGGTGCCTCATAGGAATCCACAAGGTCTTTGTTAGGCTACAAAGAAAAATCAAAACCAACAACCAACCAAACAAACCCAAAACCAACAAATAAACAAAAGAAAAAAAAAAGTGTACTGTAAAGCTAAAGGGCTTTGTGCTTTGTGCCTCCAGTCTCATGAGATCCCATGTGGAGTACTTTGTCTAGCTCTTGTCAGCACAAGAAAGACCTTTTCCTGCTTGAAGGGGGCCAGAGGAGGGCCACAAAAATTATCAGAGGGCTGGAATGCCTCTGCTACCTTATTGGAGCCTTCTGACACTTGAGGTTGACTCATGAGAAGGATGGAGAGAGACTTTTTGCCAGGACCCATAGTGATTGGATAAGGAGAAAGGTTTTTTAGCTAGCTAAAGGAGAGTAGATTTAGATTGGGCATCAAGGTGAAAATTTTTACATGAGGGTGGTGAGACACTGGAACAGGTTGCCCAGAGAAGCTGTGGATGCCACATCCCTGGAGGTGTTCAGAGTGAGCTTGGACAGGGCTCTGAGCAACCTGATCTAGTGAAAGATGTCTCTGCTCATAGCAGGGGTTTGGAACTAGATGACTTTTGGAGGTGCCTTCCACCCAAACCATTCTATGATTCTGTAAAAGTTTAGAACACAAACTGGGCAGTAGCAATTCTCTTGGAAGAGAACACAGTACTTCTCCACCACTTTAAATTCTATTTTCTCTTCATTTCCATTAATCAAAGCTTTGCAGGTTGCCCAGGTCTTCAATATATTGGAACATTCAAGACATAAAAATATTCCACCAATTCCTATTGAATGTGAATCATAAATCTTTCCTTTTCACTCATGCATACCTAGTAGGGTCATTGTTTCTCTGCCACTTCTCTCCTATTACCTGACTTCTGTAATCAGAAATTATATTAGTCACCTTGCTTCACAGCAAACAGGCAAGTTACCAGCATTTAGGAATCTGCTAGTCTGTCTGTTTGATAGCATTATAAAAAAAAAAAAAAAGGAAATGTGGCTTTGCCAAATCCCAGTTCCCAATACTGGGTGTGGCCTTTGTCCCTGAAATAAATATTCATGCATTGCATGAGTAGCAGCCAATGGCATGGCATTGGACTAACTGAGAACGAGGTGCACATTTTGGAGGACAGTTTTCTTACACCATTCCAAGTGAAACCAGGGATATACAGGTAGCATTTGTACGACTGTCTTTCTCCTTTCTCTTCCTCTTTACTTAGAGCTGTAAAAAGGACAAAGCTATCTTGGACTCACACTTGCATTTGAACTTCGAATAGGCATGTGTCTGAGCAAGTATGGGAGAGCAAATTTTTCACAGACATTGAGATAATTCAAATTCAATTTATTATTAATATTAATTTCTGCTATCTGACTCTCATGGCAAACTTCCTAGTAGGTCGGTTGATTTTGTGGTTTTGACTTGTCATCACCCCTCTGCCAGATTTGGAATATGACTATTATACACTTGAAGAAATCAGTTGTATGTTCTTGCAACAATAATTTTAAAATAATAAGAATGACACTACAGACACAAAAAAAGTTTCCAATTGTGGTCTTGGACATAAAACATAGTTTATGTTCATGAAAATTAAGCCCTCATCCAACCAGCATCACAACCTAACTTCATTTCTTCTACTGTTCAGCTTTCATGCCAAACACTTATGCCTTTATCATAAAGTAGTGAGCATGTAGATTTATTTGAAGACAGCATCAATGCTGGTCTTTTTTGGCACTGTACAGAGGGAGGTGCAGAGTTATAAAGCTGCTGGCAATTACCTTTCCTTACTGACTGAACACCGCTTGAACATGTGACACGCATTGCAGCATGCAGAATGCTTGACATTCCAAATCTTACCTTGTCAAAGCAGGAGCAGCACCTGATCCCACAGCTACAATGACTTCGTTCCTTGAAAAATTGCTAGCAGCTATTGTGTTTTTCAGATTTATTCTATAACAGGGTTTCAAAGTTGTCTGTTGAACGTCAGTGTCAAAGCTAAAGCTGGTTTTATTTATATTTGGGGCTTTTGAGTTAAATATACATTTCTGAAATGTCTTTCTGAGGATTCCCTTACTAATGAGTGTTTTCAGAAATAAATGCTGGGTGTTACAAAAAAAAAACAAATTGTTTCCCATTTTTTGTTTAATTTCCTGTCATTTTATAAACTCTTTTGAAACCAGCCATTCAAAATAGTCAACAGATGTCCTAATAATAATTAACAAGTATTTCTGCAAGCAGGGGAGCTAACAGCACTTGCAAACCTATAGGTTTCTATTCTACTCTTTGTACAGGCCCCCTCCATTGCAATAGCCCTGTTTTTTTCCTTCCTTTTTTTCCCTATGATCTCATCTCACACTTCTAAGGCCTGCAGATATCCTGTAGATAATCATTTCCCCTTGGTACCTTCCATGCCTCCAGGCCCCCTTTCTATGTCTAGCAATTACCAGCTGGCAAAAGGCACCACATGTTGTGGCTCATTCCAAAATATACATGTGACATAGTGGCTGGTCACTATGTACAGGCTGATTGTGCAGTGTCAGACCAAGCAGAAAAAAATCCCATTGCAGCCCTTCTAAGCTGAGGGTTGCTCCCAGATTTGGATCATATCAGTTTCAGTCTTTTCCTCCTACTCTCTCATTAATTTTCATGAAAATTATCAGTACCTTGTTATATTTTCTTGGAGAGTTCTAGCCCTTGTCCAACATGACTAATTCAACAATGATTTCCATTTTTCGGGTTTTGAGGGGACTAATAAACAGATGGACAGATGGAACCACTGCATAAAGTTTCAGGAACCCAGAGTGAAATGTAGACTGTCATGAAGCTTGTGCTCTAAGAAACTCAGGAGACTTGATATATATTAATGAAATCTAATTCATGACATCACCTCATCAAAGAGATAAATATGAAGAGCCTAGGACTTCTCAAGGTCCTAGACCAAGTCTGTGTCAGGGCCAGGGATGCTTTTTTGACTGGTCTGTACTGTAACCTCCAAGCTACTGTACTTAATTGGGTCTTTAGTAAAGGTATGGCTTTGCCAAGATTTAGGACTAGGAATAAAGGGGCAAATCATGGAGAACCTTTTGGGGTAGCTGGCATGTCCTAACTTTTTGGATCCTTAACCCATAGCACTTACAGGCAGTAGATACTGTCATCTGAGCCACAGTCCCTACCATGAGGAGAGGGTCAGAAAGGGATAAGGGAAATAGATGACACTTGCAAGCTCACTAGATTTCTGAAGCTTAAATTTACTACTCCTGATGCATATCTTGTAAGCCCTTGGTTCCTCACATTTGTCTTGTGTGTTCTCAGCATCACATTCTCAGATCCTGCCACAAACCCACGGCTCAGTTCCTTTCTTTCCTGCACTGATAATGGCCATGCCCAACTGTTTGCTATGACTAGGTTCATTGTCAGCCCTTACCGCTCCTTGTAGCAGATGACAGCTCCCTGCTGCAGGACACTCCCAAGGGGCATGTGACTTGGATGAAAAGACAATAAAACTCAGGAGCCCTAATATCAAATTGTGCCTCTCAGTGAAATCAAGAACAAAAATTTTGTTCCTTGACTCTTTCCATAATCCTGTGATTCATATTGTCTGGTGTTGCACCACTTGTTCTGAAAGGCCTAGGCCTCAGCTGAGTTTCCCTGGATTTACTGCATATTTTCTTCCTAACAACTGTCTTAAAATTCCTTAAACTCCTTGAGTGTGACCCTATCCCCCGGTGTCTATTTCCTGATTTGGTTTGGTGACCTACTCACACACCTCATAAAGAGAGGTTAGAGATGTTTACCAAGGAAATCTCAGTCCTTCAGACTCAGCTTTGTTTTCCCAGACCGAATGTCTCTTAAACTCCTGGGAGTTTGTATGATTAAGAACTCAATGAACCCCATGAAAGACTCAGTGATTTGCACAGCTATTGGTATTTTAGATCACAGTGCTTAGATTTTCCTCCAGTTCATGATATGAAACATGTTTACACTTCTGAGCCTAATTATTTTTAATCAAATTAAGTGGCTGCTAGGTTTTCCCTGTTGTGTCCTGAGAAAAGATAGCCTTGGGATCATCTCGGATCATTTTAATAAGCTGTAAATATTTTGAAAGAAGGAAAGGGAAGGGGAAGGGGAAGGGG
>NW_008602895.1:43882-44111 GCF_000691845.1 Merops nubicus | reverse complement strand
TTTGCGGTGTGGGGGCAGAGGCATGTGGCTAATTCAGGTAACCGGAAAGCCGCCTTTTATTCTTCCTCCAGCTCGTAATTCGCAACAGTTGTTTTTCACCTTTTTTTTTCTTCCTCTTTTTTTTTCGGAAGGAGTGGGTCGTGTAGCAGCACTGCGTATCGGTGCTCGACGCAAGGAAGCCCGGCAGATCCGGTGGCGTTTTATTTAGATTGCTTTGGGGACAGGCGGG
>NW_008602895.1:15293-43851 GCF_000691845.1 Merops nubicus | reverse complement strand
TCCCCACTTGCCCCCACGGTGGGATTCGGGACCCTGCCAAAAGGCTCTTGTCTTGGTGCTGGGGGCTTCGTGCAGTGTAAAATGAAAGTGGCAGAGGCGCTGGTGGAAGTAATGTGAGCTGAGATGAAAGCAGACTGGTATTGCCACTCTCACGGCAGCAGTTCCCAAAGCTATAAACCAGCTGCAGATCTGTGTAAAGTCTGTTGGCATCGGTTGCGTAAGGAGAGGGGTCAGAGCTCCCGTCACCTGCTCAGATGCACCCTCTAGAGAAGTTGGTCTCTGGGTGGTTCATGGGGTAGGTTGTGGTCCTGTGGTCTTTGCATGACAGTATGGTGTGTGTGAAAGCTTGGTGTGACGTGTGAAGGCTGGAGGGACTGGGGAAGGACAGCTTTGAGCTGTGCCACTTCTGTGCCCCTTTGTTAACAGGCGTTATCTGTGTGTGTGCATGTGTACACAGTTACGTGGGTATGCCCTTCTCAGCATTTGAAAACCTACTGATTAACTTTTTAGAAGTTAATCGGGATTTAGTGTTGAGGGTCAGTCAGCAGAATGCTGGTCTGCTTGCTGAGCTGCAGCAGCAGTTTCTGCCTCTGGTGTGCTGTGAGCACCCATCTTTCTTTGCTTGTGTTTCAGCACCTGGTTTACTGAGACATAGTTTCTTTTCCAATGCTGATTTTGTTTCTCTTTTCCAGAAAAAGAGGAAGTTCTTATAAATGGAGACAATGAAAAAGAACGGAAAGACCCCTATTTTGTGGAAACACCATACGGCTACCAGTTAGACTTGGATTTTCTGAAGTACGTGGATGATATACAAAAGGGGAATACCATTAAGAAACTAAACATCCGAAAAAAGAGGAAAGTTGTACCAGCCTCAGCAGGTACCAAGAATTCGGGTGGCCAGTTCAGTGGTTGGACCTCCACAGAGTCTCTCTCTTCATCAAACAGTGATGAGAACAAACAGTCTTGTTTGGCAGTGAGGAGGCAAGTAACCTCGTCCATCGCTGCAAGACCCTCAGTTTCCTTTGAAGCATCTCCTTCCTACTTAACCATCCCTGAGAGTAAGCAGCTTCCCCCTCCCTCTCCCCAGCCTCCTCGGCACAACCTCCATGTAACAAAAACCCTCATGGAAACGCGGAGGCGACTCGAGCAGGAGAGGATGATGCAGGTCACACCTGTAGATGTCCGCCGGCCCCGGCTTTCCAGCTTTGGAGGCATGGGTTCCACAAGCTCTCTCCCCTCTTTTGTGGGATCTGGTGGGTACGGTCACATGTCTCAGCAGCTGCAGAATGGATTTCAGGGCAACGGTGACTACGGTGCCTGCTTCAGCTCCTCCTTGGGCAGTTCCATTCGTCACAGCCCCATGAGCTCAGGAATATCCACACCGGTCACCAACGTGAGCCCGGTGCACCTGCAGCACATCAGGGAGCAAATGGCAGTTGCCCTCAAGCGTCTCAAGGAGCTTGAGGAACAAGTCAAGACCATTCCTGTGCTGCAGGTCAAAATTTCAGTGTTGCAGGAAGAGAAGAGGCACATGATGGCCGAACTCAAAAACCAGAGGAAGGCGACTCAAAATGACACATACGGTTTCAGAAAGCGATCCTACAGTGCGGGAAATGCAGAGCAGTGGGAACACATGTCTCAGGTGAGAAGAGGTGGAGAACTGTATATAGATTGTGAGGAGGAGATGGAGAGCGTGGAGCAGAGCTCTCAGAGGATAGAGGAGTTCAGGCAGCTGACTGCTGAGATGCAAGCCCTGGAGAAAAAAATCCAGGACAGCAACTATGAAAGTCCAGCAAACCTTCAGGTGAACAGAGAAAACCTGACAAAAGAAATGCGATCTGTTGCTGTAGGTGCTGATGAGAACATGAACGACGTGGTTATATACAACAGATCTGCAAGGCAACACAAAGAAGTAGCCGTGGGGACAGAGAAAGAAATGAGAGAGTCTGGGGTTGGGGTGACAGAGGCGATGCTTGGCTTGTCTACAGAGATTGAAAAGGAGATAGAGCTTCAGCAACAGACCATTGAAGCCCTTAAGGAGAAGATTTACAGACTAGAGGTTCAGTTAAAGGAAACAACCCATGACAGGGAAATGACCAAATTGAAGCAGGAGCTGCAGGCAGCTGGGTCTCGGAAAAAAGTGGATAAAGCTGTGATGGCTCAGCCCTGTGTTGTCAGCAGGACGGTGGAGGCCATTGTGCAAACAAGAGACCAAATGGTGGGAGACCACGTGGACATGACCGATACATCAGTGGGAAACCACCTGCAGACAAGCAGCGTTGGCACCTCCTGCAGACCAGCCGCGCGGAGTGTGGCAGCAGGCCCAGATCTGCTGATGAGCCGGTGGCTGGTGAGGGACAGGGCAGAGGTGCGAGACCAGGGCACGGGGAGGTCCGTTGAGCTGCACGATAAAGCGGTTGGCGCAGAGACGAGTTTCCGTGAGACGGGCGTCAACACGGAGGAGCTGGGAAGCACGCCGAGCTCCCCCCGCGTGGCGCGGGCGGGCGGAGCGCTGAGGTCTGTGGGCTGCGGGGACTGCTCGGTGGACGAGGTGGTTTGTGCCCCCAGGGAGCGCGTGTCTCGCGAAACGGCCACGGAGGCTGTGCCCAGGGCCGAGGCGACAGTGATGGCCGTGCCTTCTACAGCGAGCCGGCAAACCAGCACCGCCTTGGAGATGGTGAGCCGGTGCACGGCCACGGAGACGGTCTGCCTGGCAGAGCGCGGTACGAACACCGCGCTGAGCTGCTGCGATAAGCAGACGGGCACGGAGAGCGTGGAGACGCGGAGTGTGGCGGGGGGGGACGGCCGGGTGAAGGACATCCACGCATCCGCTAAAACGCGCTCGGTTGGAGTGGGCACCTTGCTCTCTAGCCACCCGGGCTTTGAAAAGCCCTCTGCAATAAAAACCAAAGACTTCGGTGTTGGGCAGATAAATGTTCATGAGAACTACCTAGTTGGTCTTAAAATGAGGAGCATTGCCTGCGGACCCCCTCCGTTGCCAGTCGTGCCAGCTGGCACCAGGAGCATCGGTGTTGGTGGAGAGTCTGTATGTGAGCCGGTGAGTGGTCTGTTGGAAAACCCTTTGCCTGCACCTGAGCTGAGGACGGGCTTGGATCACTATATCGAGCGTGTGCAGAAGCTGCTGCAGGAACAGCAGATGCTGCTTGCTGAAAATTACAGTGAATTGGCAGAAGCCTTTGGGGAGCCCCACTCCCAGATTGGATCTCTCAATTCACAGCTCATCAGCACCCTCACATCCATCAACTCTGTTATGAAGTATGCCAGCACAGAGGAGCTGCAAAGCCTGGACCTTCAGAAGCAGTGCATGGAGAGGAGCACAACGTCAGGTAAGCCCAGTGTCCAGGCACAATTCTGGTTGAGCCACAGGTCCATCACATGCTAGCCTCTCGCTCTAGGCTGGAAACAAGCGTGTAGTACTCCCCAATGAAACACAACTTGACATTGTTGCTGGGTGTGCCTGTTGGGTATTCTCTCCAGCCCACCCCTAGTAAATGAAGAAAAAAGAAGGTGATTTTTTTTGATCTGTCCACATCCAACAGACTCTAAAGGGTCTGATGGCTTTGACAATGCCAGAAAGATATCTGGAAGTGGGTTGGGTTTGCCTGCCGTGCATGGTGTTGATTTCGTCTTGTAACTTAGAGAGTATTCAAGGCTAATACCTGCAGGTTTGGAGTTTTTTGTCAGCATCTGTATCAAACTGACCTGTTTCCACAGACATTTCCCTGGATTTTGTAATGTTTCTTCCATTGCTTTCATTAATTGTGCCTTTCAGCCAGAGAGCTCTGGGGTGCTTGCCCCATTCCATCAGAGCTGATTGCTTTATAATGGGCAACTTCAGAGCACTTCACAGAAACCACATCTTGCTTCTTCTCTGTTCCAGTAACTGTTTGTCCTAATCCCTAATTACAGCCTCATGTTTGAAAGTCATAAGCTGTAATTATGGCTGGAGGTTTTGGTGACACTTGGGAGAGGCAAGAATTGAGATTTAAATACTCCTTGCATTTTATTTATTAACTTTAAAGTCTACACAGTTAATTTGAGGGATTTCTTTATTCCCTGTGGTAAAGTTGCTTAATTTTTTATTATTATTATTTTTGGGTGTCTGATAGTCTAGTTTAGGAAGCCATTTTTTCTAATACC
The DNA here is from genome assembly GCF_000691845.1 of Merops nubicus. Lineage (NCBI taxonomy): Eukaryota > Metazoa > Chordata > Aves > Coraciiformes > Meropidae > Merops > Merops nubicus. The sequence continues at coordinate 39,690 of NW_008602895.1, read as the reverse complement.
TTATTGGTGAATCCAACCACATTACTACTAAATTTATAAATGTTGGCTTACTGGAGACCAGTATGTAATGCCTAGCAATGACTTTTAGATACTGTCTTCTTGGTCCTGCTGTGCAGTGACTGAAGGAAGAGATGAAGGAAATGAGAGAACTTGTGCAAATTCATCTGTATTGTGGGTGATGAACAGGGGAAAAAAATGCTGAGTAAATAGCATTTAATGTCAGTGTAATATTCTTGGCTAATACACTGATATATAAAGCACCTGGAGCTTCTTTACTGTCACACAATTTACCTATTCTTGATAAAAGGCAGCTTGGTAAATCTGATTCTTTTCAGTCTTCGTGCACTAAATGGCAACATCCATTAAATAAGCTGCAGTAAAGGCTGTAGCTTCCCATAGTAAAACAATAAGCAGCATTTATGTAGTAGTAAAGAGAATGTATGATAGCTTGTCTGCATACATATGATGTGATACTATATATGCAGCGATATTATCTTCCTGGTATGCACTTTATATTTTGGGCTTCTTACAAGTAATGATACTATAATAATAAGAGTATCTATCAGACACCAGAAGTGTCTTTCAAAACAGTGAACCAGAATTTTTACTAGCTGTAAATCCATAACTCCTTTCCCTGCTTTTACTCAAAATATCAAGTATGTAGTCTAGAGACTCGAAAGTATTTAGACACAGGTGGAGCAATGGATCGTATTTTACTAAAGATGTTCTAACTTGGATTCAGATTTCACATTCTTGGTAAAATTATTCTGGAATAATTTTAACTTGTAATGTCATTATCTTTAGCTGTGGATGCTGAGTGTAAAATCTCTTTATTTTTAGTCCCTGGTGTGAACTACATGCCAGGACTGCATAGATAACTCAAGCTCTGGGCTATAACTGTTTAGACCCATGGAGAATTGGAGTGGGAAGGAGCTTATAAGCCTGAAATGTTTCACCTTCTCTTTCTATTAATTTTGCAAATACTGTCTTTACTATGTTTATCTTCTGGTCCTGCTGCCCTTTCCCGTGCAACACAGGATCATGTCTTACTTTGTTTCATAGAAGGATTTTTGCGGAATGAAACAGTAGCTTAAATAATTCTGTGAGCACTGGAACTAACAGAGCCTTGTTTTAACCTCACATTTAGTTCTTTTGTGTGTAGCTTTTCAAGTGTCTTATGTGTGAACTCAGCCAGCACCCCTTTCTTTCTCCAGGCCTAGCATCTGAGCCTCATTTTTCTAAATCTTGTGTAATTACAAAAATCCTTCAGAGCACTGAGTCTCTACTCTGTTTTGGTTAAAATGAGCAATTGGGTTTAAGTTATTGAAAGAAGTATGACTTGGCAGGCCTCAGTTTCTTAGAAAAATAGGCTGAAAATAGAGGCAGAAGTGTTTGTTTTCAGATTAGCAGCAGTAGTGTCATCTTTACTCCAAGAGCATAATTAAGAAGAACCTCTTAGAGGCCAGGTCCTTTTAGGGTAAAAAGATGTGAGCTGGTTTTGAGGCATGTGATTTAGATACCAGTTTGCCATGGTAGAGGGTTAGCGGTCCATACTGCTGCTGATACTTGAGGTAGCATGTCAGTCACAGTCTCAGCTTTACAGATTCTTCTCCCTGCTAGTTCTGGGGAGCCAGAGGTGTGCTGCAGGGACCTCACAGCCCCTGACACAGCTTCTGTCAGGAGAAGGAGCTGCAGGCATGAGAACTGGAACGTGCTGAACAGGACGTGGGCTTTGCTCTGCAGCTGGCATGCTTTAGCGCAAGCCAAGTAGACCTCTGAGATGATCTCTGAACCAGGTCTATTAGCTATCAGTATGCTGCTTGTTGCAAAATAAACACCTTCGCTTCCGTAACTAAGCAACTCGTATTTACATATGCACGGTGTTTCAGAAGCCATAGTGACGTCAGGGAAATCAAACCCGCTGGCAAGGCAAGCTCATTTCCACTCCACAAAGTCACGTTAGCCAGATTGGCACCCTCTCTGTGTCCAGCTGGATCACATGGGAGTGGGTGACAAACCTAGATGCTAACTGATCATTTTCTTAGACCAGGCAGGGTGTAGGAGAACTATGAGAGGCAAGCGCGTTCAGGTTCTCCATTTATTGTCACAGAATTTTTGAGAAGTTTCACAAAATTACTTCTAAGTGCATGTGTAATGTATTTTGCAAAATATAAGCCAGAGGCCTCATGTTGCTTCTAGGGGTTTTAATTACATGATCTTCTCACAAGTCTTGTAGATGGAAGTCTTTCACAGGCAAGGAGTTTGCAAGGGTGGTATTTAAAAACAACTGCTCTGCTGTTGCCCTGAAAAATTACCTGAGTGCATCTGACCTGAAAATCCATGGTTATTTTGTCTTGGTGATCTTTGGAGCATGGGTTTTATATGGACACTTTTTGGAACAGTCCTGACTGAGCACCCCAGTGGAAACATCACACTAATCATATGAGGAAGGAGGCAACTTCTTGAATTAAGACTTGAGGGAGTGAAAGGAAGTGGGAGGGAAATGGTGTTGGAAGGTCCTAGGGGTTAGGAAAACATGATGTGCCATCTGGTGGAAAGATCCTTCAAGATTTTCAGCTCTTAACTTTCACCCTGGGCTGATGAGGCAGGCTGAGGGATAGTGGAAGGACTGGAGTGAGAAGCCCCTGATTGTCCCAAGCTGGTGTGTAGAACTAATGAAGTATTGTAGCAATGGTTGTCTGTCTGTCATAATTTGTTAATGCAGGAAGAGAAGGGAATAGGGGAAAACTGTTTTCTCTTTATAGTTCTTGTATTTTACAAAGTTTGTAGCCTGATGGGTTGATAGCTCCCCTCCTGGCAGCATGGACCATGCTAGTGCAGTTGAAGACTTGAGGCTTGCCTGAGGCTCAGGAGCTTGTGCTATTTGAGGCAGAGGTGTGTCAAAGAACCCTTCAAAGCTGTGGGCTGCTACAAATCACACTGGTTGTCTTCATCTAGTCAAGGGAGTGAAGCCCTCAGCTCCAACTGCCATGGGTACAAGCCTTAATCACAAGGTTCAGTTTCTATGCAGATGTGCTTGTTTTTGTAACAAACAGGATCCATCCATCTCTGTGCTGAGGAGAAGGTACCTGACATATGGGAAGCATTTTTCATATTCCCTGGAAAGTAGTGCGTGATGCAGAACAGTCATGCAGATAATTCTGTCTCTATGCCAGATGAGTACTGTTTATTCACATGTGTCTTGCTGGCATCTCAAAGAATACAGTGCCTCTGCTGCTTCTTTTTGTGTGGCAGATGGTTTCTGTTAATGTGCTAGTTGTGACAGCATGCAAAGCTCAAATGCCTACGTTGTTTGAGAATGGTAGTAACCTCTATATTAGGAGCTGAGTTGTTTAGTGGGGGCATGTTCTCTGTTACATACCCATCCAGTTTTATCAGAAGACCTGGTCAGTAATTGTCCTATGAAGACATTGTTTGAGTGAAACTCCATAAGCCTCTTTAAAGAGATTTGATGTACCTTCCCTGGTCATGTGTTAACACAGGCTGATTACTGTTATCATTAGGATGTTTGCTGTTTCCATTCTGTGGCAGCACTACATGGAGTGTTTGAATCAGAAAGCTGCTCTATCTTTTTATTTCTGCATCAGTTAATAAAGAATATAATAGTATACATTTTTTTTTTTTCTTTCAAATCTGTTGCTCCTTAGAGAGGGCAAACTCCAGCCTGTTAGCCTGTCTGTTAGAATGACTGTGGTAAAATTCTAGCTGCCTCCACACACTGTGGCACAGGAACTTGATGTTCAGGCACTGAGCTTTGTTCGGAGTTCAACTCCCATGGTAACAGGCACATCTATGAATATTTAATGGCAGGAGATTCCCATTTTTCCAAGGAAGTGTTTTCATATTTCAACAACAATAAAGCATCAGCTGAGAAAGATAACTCCTCATAAATGAGAAAAGTAACAAAAGCTCTGAGATGACCTTCCTGCTATGCCCAGCATGATGAGATGCTTTGATACAACACTCATCAAGGAAATCAAGGATGGCTTTCATTGAGCTTCACTTGCAGTTGTCTTGAAAAAGGGAGCTTTTCATAGATAAAATCATTATCTGCTTCACAGAAGTGTGATTTCTTTGTGTTCGATCTTGTTCAATTAAAGGAATTAGTTTTGACTTCCAGTTTCAACAAACGGGCCTCACAAAGTTTGGGTATGGAAAGCATCTTTTCAACACAAAGAAGATGGTTAGAGTGAGAGTGAAAACGAAATTGAGATCGTTCTTGCAATCCTATTAAGGGAGCCATCCTGTTAGAAGGAGCATTTTCCCTGGAGCTAAACGGTAGTTGCAACATTTACCTGTGCCTGGGCCCCAAGCTGAGTCTGGCTTCTGTTAGTTAATCATATAAAAAGTTTGTGTGGGGCAAATTTTTGCTCCGAAATTTTAAGTTCACTGACTTTAACCTGGAATGGCTCAAAAGTACCTTTTAAAATGAAACTGTGCTTATGTGAAGGTAACACATTTATCAGGTGGATGGGTTAATATCAATCGTTGTAAATGTTTAAACATAACTTGTTTGCTCATCACTGCCCTTTTATTTACCCTTGTAGAATGTTTTTCTCTTCAATAGCTCTGATGCGTGGATCAAATGGAAAGTGGATTAACAATTACTTATATTAAAAAGTAACTTTTTAAGGATAAAGCAACTTAGTAAGATTAAAGACTGGAGAAGACTTTGTGTTCTTCAGTTACAGTAATTCAAGAGGGAGCTTATTGCTACTGTGAAGAAATCATGCAGTGTGAAAGCAAAGTATGTGCTTGGTGGAAATATGCTCCAATGTTTATGCACTTTTTCTAATAGGGGGTGCATAAGTTGTGTCATTGGCTGTTATAAACATATTTTGCAAACAAATGCTTGCACTGATCAACAAGTTAAAATACCTGTGTAGCTATCACATAGGCAGCAGACTTGAGCTCATTTTTTTAGCCAGAAGTCTGTGATGTTCTAGCCAGAGAGCTAGGTTCTCATCCTGATGGCATTTCATTCCCCTGGCCTTGTTTGCACTTATCTTGATATCCATTTGTATAAAAGTACTGTCAAGCTAAATGTTTTCTATAGGAGCACTTTGGTTTGCCAGGTAAAGGCTAGACTTGTGTTACCATGTGTTCACAGATTCAGGGGAAAAAATACTGTTTAAAAGTGACCTAGTGGGTGCCCTGAACCAGCTGACTACATGACTACTCGTGCCATCGTAAATGGGGGAGAAGGTCTACAGTTAGGGAGGAAAATAGTATCTTAGTAACAATAAACAGATTTTGTAGGTGCCAGAAACGGTGTGGGTAATCTGCTGACACATAGTAGTTTTGCTGTCACCCTGATTTAGGTTGGTGAGATTTTTTCAAAAGAAGCACAAGTGATTTAGGAGAGGAGACTCTAAAAAATTAAAACCAGATGCTCTTATTCCCTCCAATTGCCAAGGCTGAACCACTGAAGATGCTTCAGTCACTTGTTCTGCTCTGAAATTGGTGTGAGTAGCTTTCGGTGCAAGGGTATATGAGCAGTTGAAGTCTGTAAGTTTTTTGTTTTGTCTTACCATACTTTCACTTCTAAACTACTTGTGAACTTTTCCACAATCCCCTACTACACTGCAGAAAACATTTAGAAATTCTTGGCAGCTCCATGCTGTGGTAGCTGTACTATAACAATACTTAGAAACTTCTGTCAAGTTGGCGTTATTTGCCCACAATAGTACACAAACAAAAATCAGCTGGGCGACTCCACTGGAGTGGCTCTGTCTGGAGGCAGTGGCTGGCTAAGTGCTGAACCTGTTGGCTGATTTACTGCCCGTGTTGTGCACTGTGACCCAGTGTCACTGAGAAGGGTGCAAGCATACCTGAGATCTGCGTGAGGTGAGATAAGGAGTCTATTTTAAGGTCCGTGTAGACTGGTGGTGATCTTCAGCCAGGGTTTCATTTCCACACTTGAGAAGCATCCAGGCCTGACAGCGATGCTGCAGCCTTGTTGGAGGAAGAGGGAGCTTGGCTCATTCAGCTTTTTGGTTTGGGCAGCAGTTGATTAATCTGTTGAAGTGCTGGGTAGCACAGCTGCTTCCTTCATCCATTTTTTCTGAGCACTAGGTTGCTCCTCTCCAGGTGTCTGTATGTTGGCTGCCTCGTAAAGGGGAAGGCCTAAGAGCTGACGTTAAATGCTAGTTAATGGCATTGTAGCATAAATGCTGTGTTAGGCCCAAAGCTATCTTTCCTTGAACCTTGGGTTCTATGGACACCATAAGCTTAGACATTTAACAACTGTGTTGGGCAAATGAGTATACTGGACAGTGTCTAATGCACATGTTGTGTGCTTGTCCTTAAGCCTTGATGTCATCCTCTCTTGTCAGGTGCAGGGGGCTGAGCAGGACACCTTTTCTGCTTTGCTTGAAGGCATGTCCCAGGTCCTGAACTCAGTGTGGTGCTTCTCAGCCACTGAGGGATGAACCTACTGAGATCTTGTTGCATTGATGGCAGATTTAGCTAGGAGAGATGCTGTGAGGCAGGGGAAAAAAGTCTGCTACTGTCTTTCTTCCTCTCTGCCCTACCCAGCAGCTCCCTCCCCAGCTGTGTTCCAGGGCAGAAGAGACACACCTGAGGAAGTTCAGACTCTGTTTTTGTGGGTACTGAGCATTGCTGAGTGCGGATGACAGGGTGCACCAAAGTGCCATCAGTTCACGTAAGGCTGGACCCCCACTTTGCCCTGCCAGCTGCCCACCTGTGCGCTCAGGGCATGCTGCATTTGTCACAGCTGCCTTTGAAGGAGGACTGTGACACCTGGCAGAGGATGAAGAGACTTCAGCAGACAGTAAAGCTGGCAGTTTTGGAGGCTTTACTGTATCTTTCCTGCTTCAGGGTAGGTTTCCTCCACTCCCTCCCTGTGTCCTCAGTGGTGAGGCTGGAGCAGAAGGTTTGATCTGGTAAAACCAGGTGAGGTAGCCACCACCAGCTACAGCTGGAAGCAGTTACTTCGTTGGGCACTCTTTAATTGTAGCTGTCACTGCTCCAAGCAAGCAGAAGGAGATGCAGTTTCCTTGTTTCTCAGCTAAGGGAGTTTAAAAATCATTGATTTTTGGCTCGGTGCTCTGGCGCCTTGGTAGCCCTCTTCTGTTTGGCTGGTGGATGAGGGATGGTGCTTGCTGTCAGGAACAGACCTGAATGAAGTCACTTGCTGCTGCAAAGCAAGGAGAGGTGCGGGAGCAAGTGCAGGACTTCTGTCTTAATTTCCATGAGTGCATGTTTCATTCCCAGTACGCAGGCACGTCTCTAGAGGGGCTGCTTCTGCATAGGGGGCACCTGGCTAGCTGCTGCCTTCAACACCCGCTTCCCTGTGCGGGCAGAAGCTTTTTGGCTATACCTGTAGAGACATATCTGTTGGTACCATGCTGTGTGCAGGCTTCCCTCTGTAGCTTGGAGAAGCTATAAGCAATGGTGGAAGTGGGTAATAGTTCTCATTGCTGGAGAAGACACATTGGAAATGTGGGGTGAGGCTCAGCTGGAAACTTGGAGACTTGTGTGGAAACCAAGAGCAAAGAGGAGGAAGCTTCTGGGAACTGATAACATTTGAAAAAATCAGCTTTAATATGTCCTATTATAGGAAAAAAAAAAACACAAGTACTGCAGTGAAGCAAGAATGGGGAAAGGCTGTCCACCGTGAACAGTAAAGATATTGGCTGTATTTCTAAAAGTGAATATTTGGAATTTACTTTACAACACTATGTTAGTGTCCTCTGCAATGCCACTAATATAATTGAGTGAGGAGGTTGTGGCTTAATTCTTGATAAATGCAAAGGGAAAAAAAAGGAGGTAGAAGTGACTGAAGCAAGCTTTAGAAGAAAGAAGTGTTAGTGTTTAAAGTAAGTTAGATTTTTTTTTTTCCTTGAAATGCTAGCAAGGTCACTTAAGGAGGAACGTGTGTTCCACAAAGAAAAGAATTTGTGCAGCTTTGTAGAGGAGTTGTAATAGCACAGCTGGAGGAACTCCAGGAGAATCTGTAGAAGTCTGTGGATAATTAGTGCTGCCTTTTAAACACACAGAAGGGAAAAAAATGAGTCGGTGCCAGCAAATCAGAAAAAAAATGTATCACTCAAACATTTGGAATTTGAATTAAATACAACTACTATCTCAGTACAATCCTGTCCAAAAAAAGAAAGAAAGAAATGCAGTGGGTAGTTTATTGCAGTTGTCTCAGTAGATGAGTAAAGTATACAACTTTCAGAGTAAGTAGAATGCTGGCAAAAAGGAAAGTTTCCTGAAAAGTTTCTGCTTTCATGGAAAATGCCAATTCTTAAAAATAAAGTAAGATAAAGGGGTGCTGCTCTTGCAGAAGTAGCCTGCAGAGCCCATGAATGTGTACATTGAGTCATGTCAGCAAGGAGCAGCTCAGTGAATCTGCCTTGAGCCGGAGTGGCAGGAGCTGGGATCACTGCATGTACTGGAAGAGAAGGAAGAGGAAGGACTGTTCCTTTCTTCTGTTTCAAAGCCAATACCTTTATAGTTTGTCCTTGTATTGTGTATTTTCATGTAAAGAAAAACTCACAGCTATTTTTTTTTTTTTTATTATCTGAAAGTGGATTACACACTTTTCCTCCTAGATCCTCAGCAAGGAGTATTGTAAAGCACAAGTGTTACCATTTTGTTTGTTTGTTTTTCCCCTGTTGATCACAACATTGATGGTAATAGTTTGATCTGACTCCTCAGTGATGAGTAATGTCTTCTCTGGCAGGTGCTACTTTGGAGTACATCCCTCATGGCCAACTTGCTAACACCCACTTAACTTCAAATTTGCGAACGCTGAAATTGGAGCAGGACATTGTGCCTGCTCCAGAGGAGAGGAAGACTCCCCTAGTGGAAGCTGTTCGAGGAAGGAAGTCCTTTTCTTCTCAGGACAAAACTCTAGCTCCAATTAACCTGACAGATGACCAGCTCGCCTCTGGCCTTTATGGTAGTATCTGGCTCACATTCACCTTTTGTCGTACTGCACATTCACCTTTCATCATACTGATGGAGTCTGAATACGAGATAGAGTTGAAGGGGATTTTCAGGGTTCTCAAAATTGTGAAAGCAGCTATAGGGAAAGTCACAGCATGAGGCCCTGTGTCTGCAGACAGTGGTTAGTTTCTAAATGGCAGATTGTAGCTCCTCAGTGAAATGCCATTTAATGTCTCCTTAAGAAAAATGTGCTGAGAGAGAAAGGGTTAATAAAATTATATATTTTTCTAAAAAACTTAAATTTGTGTTAATGTTTTACCTGTCTTACACTTAGAGGTTGGTTTAAAAGTTGTTTCATTTTTACTAAAATCTGTCAGACCAGCCTAGATTGAACCTCCCCACTCTGTTGAGTAGGTTATTATTAAATGTACCATCTGTACCAGTCTTTCACAAATATCAAAGGAAAAAAATACAAATGTGTCTTTTCTTAAAAGTTTTCTAAAGCCCTGTAAAGATTAGCAGCATGCTGGGAGACAGGAAAGTTAGGCTAAACTAGTTTTCTGTTTCCAGGGTTGGTTTTGGAAGTGTTCTTCTGCATTGCCAATGTGCATCTCGCATCACGAATCTATGTGTAAAAAGATTAGAAAGCCCAGGTTCAGTTGGTAAATTAAACAGAAAGGTGTTTGTTTTGGACAATCAACTACAGCTGCCACAGTCAAAGCTGGCTGCAGGTTTGTACTGACACATATGCTTTGTCTCCCTTCTCAACAGTATGTAGTAACAGTGAAAACACACTCAAATCCATCATGAAGAAAAGGGATGGGAAGAAGGATTTGAGCAACACCAAGAAGAACCTGCAGTTTGTTGGCATTAATGGCGGGTAAGAGACCTGTCTCCCAAAACATTTGTGACTGAACACTTACAGTGGGAAGGAGAGGAGGAACCCAGGAACGTATGCATGGCTTTGGCCTTTCCTTCAGGCTGAGGTGCTGCTGAGTTTGAGGGTTGGAGAGAAGAACAAAACAGCTGAGCTCTTTGGAATACTCTGTTAACCTTTTGTGCTTGCAAGTCATAGGTGTCATCAGTCCCGAGTACCTGGAGGTTAGATCGCTGCCAAATTTAACATGGGAAAATGAAACAAACTCAAAGAGCCATGGGAACATTTTGCCAGGGAGTGTTTTAGTGAGGAAAACTTTACTATGTCTCTGGCAGCTGAGAAGCACAACATTGTGGTATTGAACAATGCAGCAAGAGGTGGCATTGCCTAAGAATAAACTGTTCTGGCTTTGTGCTAGATACATACAGGAACTTTGCTACACAAATAGAGAAAACAGCATGGAAAATTGTCTTCTTCTAAAATACTATTTACTCCTTACAAAATGTTGCAAACAACTTTGAAATTATTTTACCATCCATGTTGTTTTCATATATATATTTCCTAGCGCTTTCCTGAAATTAGTTTTAATTTAGTACAAATGCCTTGTGCAGCATATAATCTAAATATCACAATTCATTTCATACGTACTGGCTAAAAGTACTATTCCTTATAATGGAGAAACATTATCACTCTAAATCACTATTGTACATTAGAAGAATAGGCCTAGTACCTCAATTCCTCATCAGCTGAGGCTGGTGAGGTGAGACAGTCATGAGAATCAGCATTGTAATTGTCCAAATAACTTGTATTTCACCTCATATACCAAAATGTTCTGGATTGTCTCAGGAAAAAATGTTAAAATTGTGGCTGTGGTCTTCAGGTAGGTTTGTTAGCTGCTCTGCTCGTAGCTGCTCTGCTCTTATCTGCTCTGCTTGTATCTGCCTAGTAAATGAACAGTACATTTTACTCTGAATGAAGTCATTTCATTTGGGAACTACAGCAAGGTCTGACAGAGTGTTAAGACTTCTTTTTAAAAAAGGTTGTTCTTCTTTCATTGCATACCATAATCGCAGTCAGTTGGTCAGTGACACTGAGTTCAGGGGGCAGAAAAGGCCTTTGAGAGTAAAACAGGAGGACTCTGCCTTTGCAAGACTTTTAAGCTTGCACCATCTGCTGCTGAACGGCACTGAGAAAGTAACCCTGCTCCTGCTTGTTCTCCCTCCAGGTATGAGACAACATCCAGTGATGATTCCAGCTCCGAGGAGAGCTCCTCCTCGGATTCAGAGGAGGAGTGTGAGGGCCATGAGTACCCCCGTGGCCCCGATGCAGGGGACGGCCAGCCTGTGCCCTGTGCTCCAGAGGTCTGCGCTGTGGGGGCAGAGAAGGACAGCCCCCCACTGGAGTGCGAGGCCGAGGAGGTGGAAATCAGAGAGAGGTGGGCTGCTGGCCCTCTCCCAGGCACCTGTGAGGGGGCTGCTGCTGCCTGGTTGCATGGGGTGTGCTGTGGGCTGTGCCCGCGTTGGTGAGGGAAGCGCCAGTCCCATGGCGGCGCAGAAGGGTGTCAGAGGGCATCCCTTCCGGTGGCTGACTGCCGCAGCTTTAAATGGCCCATTTATAGCGAGGCCCTCGTGCCTCTCCCAGGTTGCTAACGGCACCAGTTTGGGAGCAGGCAGTGCCTTGTTAACAGCCTGCTCTGTAAAACAGTAAGCAAGCAAGCAAATGAGTCTTGAACCATGCACACCACCAGGTCAGCAGCCTGCTGGGAGGGCTTCTTGCCTTTGCGCCTTTCAGAGTATCTCAGCCATAGCTGATACTGCTTGGTAAGAAGATGGAGTACAGCAGCGAGGAGGTTGTCCAGTCCTGAGATCATCTATTTCATATGAGTGATCATATACTACATAAGAGATCATATACTATATGTCAAGGTTGCTGTCACACCCTTGTTAGCATTTCGTGTCTAAGTTACTTTCCAAATTGCTGGTAATGATCTGTGTAAGGTAGCATTGGACAGGCAGGGCATTTTTAGGCATGTGAAAAGCAGTAGTGTGGTGAGTTTTCACTGATACTGATTAGTGAAGGTACATAGACAGTGAAGGGATGTTTTATAGATATTGTTTTTGCCAGATGTTTACAGGTGTGTTAGCTTGGAAAATTACACAAGTGGAGTTATAACTGAAAGAGCTAAGACAAAATTAATGTGACATGTTTCACTGGAGATACAGCTTAGCATCAAACTTCTCTGTAAATATCAACTGCGAAATAAAAGAGATGGAGCAATTAATCATTAAGAGTTATTTGTAGACCTTGGAGCTGTGAGCTTTGAAGTGCCCTGAGCTTTATTTTTACAGTACTGTAGGGGGGTCCGTTATTTTACAGGTGGCATAGAAAGATGGGCAGTTTCTCCAAGGGGCTTTTAATTTATATCTACTCGATCAAGGATCGATTGTGAAGAGAAGCAGCAGGACAGCTTAGATAACCACATGTACTTGAAGAGCATGTTATCTGCAAGCTGACTGCTGTTGCCATGCCTTTTGAGGGGAAGAGGCAAGGGTGTATGGCCCTGTGGGACTGAAGGTGTTCCATGTGATGGTGGAGCATTTCATGGCTTTGGAAGCACCAGCAGCTAGCTTGTAACCTTGGAGGGCTAAAATGCCTGCCTTAGACACAGGTGTGTTACCCTCTCCACTTTTTAGGAGAATTTTCCTGGAAAATTGCCATTCTCCTCTGTGGCAAGTTGTAGGCAGAGATTGGCCACAGCCTGGCATGCCATGTGGCACGGACATGGGCCCTCTTAATTCAGCTGTTCCCTGAATTTTGAAATTTGTGATGGAAAGAAAGGAGGCAGAAGGGAAAACATGAAGAAGGACCGGAGACAGAGTAAATTTTTCAGATTGGGTAGGATGAGAAAGGCTGGTTCTAGCAAATAGGAGCTGATACATGGGCACTGCTTGTGCCTTTTCCCACAGGTTAATCCCATCCCAACTGTCAGTATTTCCTCTTGTTAATCAAGGCACTGAGTATATAATTTGGGATTGTAACTGGATGATTTTTAAGGTCCTTCCAACCCAAACCGTTCTGTGGTTCTACAACACATGCTCTGCAGTCATACAGCAGTAGGTGAGAATTTCAACTAGAAGGGTTGCCAAGTCTGAAGCACAGAAGTGATGCATTCCCAGTGCTCCTCCCATGTACATCTGGGAAACACATCTTTTCCTCCTTGTGGACGTTCACACCCTCACCAGCAGCTCTGCTCACTGTGGAGGGAGTGTGCCTGTGGAGGAGAGCTGCCAGAGCAGCTTCTGCATTGCAGCAGCTGATGGCTGGTCTGGAAACGTTCATTCCCACACAGCTGTTAGAAAGGTAAATGTTTCTGTGCTGAAATGTCAAGAGAAAAATTAAAACATGCCATGTATTCTGCTGTCTCCCTCAGATACGAACTGAGTGAAAAGATGCTTTCTGCTTGTAACCTGCTGAGAAACAACATTGACGACCCCAAGGCACTGACCAACAAAGATGTGGTAAGCAATACAGGGCAAAATTCTCTCTGAGTTGCAAGAGAAAAACTTCAGGGAGGGATAAGTTCTGGCATTGCAGGACCAGGACTTGAGTGGCTAGGCAGAAGGGGATTTCATCTTCCCTGAAAGAGTCACAAAGTGCTTTTTGCATCAGGTGACTTTTGTCCAGAGAGTGTATTTATGCTTTGCATGCTGGGGTGCTGTCGTCCCAAGGCACACACATAAAATTAGTAACATGAAAGCACAATTTCAACACATCCATGCATTTTAACAGTGTAATAGGGAGTAACGAGAATTCATTGTTAATACTCAGTCTTAAGAAATAAGGTTGTATTTGATTCATGTAGAAACTGACTAATATGCCTCCTATAGGAATTGCCTATGCTACTTTGTGTGGGCAGTCTGAAAACAAAGGAACAATGTTTAATGATACAAAATTGAATTTTGTATTTGTTACAGTTGTGCAGTGATGTAAAAGGCAACAGTCCGCTGCCAGTCTCCTCTACTACAGAGTATCTGCAGCTTCTTAGAGACAGTGATATCGTCTGTAAGACACAGACAATACTGTCTGTGTCCAGTTCTGACATTTGTGGTCCGGGGAGTGTGTTGAAAGTAATACAGTTGTGGCAGGTAGTTTTTAATCCTGTGTCAGGCTTTCAGGAGTAGTTTAGGCATTCAAACAAGCAATGCTTCAGGCCCAGATGGAATTGAAAGTGTCAAAAAATGGCATAATCAGGTGAGAAGCTCTGCCTTGGAAGCGTTACTTGAATTTACAGGTTTTTTTCTCTTGTGCTTAAAGTATTTGCCAGCACAAGTGGTGCTTTGTAGCGGGAAACTGCAGACTAATCAGCTCTTGTTCTCTGTCTGTCTGCTGATAAAGAAGTCTTGTCCAAAAAGGGTAAACTTCAGTGCAGCTATGGATCTGTATAAATTATCCCAGCCTCCTCCAACATACTTTGCTCTTGTTTACAACCAGGAGCCACAGACTGCTCCTTTTGGGATGTGGTTGATTACCTGCATGAAAAGAGTATACCATTTACTTAATAATGCATATGATACTATGACTATAAAAAGAAGTTCTTAGTAGTATTTTGCACACAGGAGTGCCTAAAATCTTTTTTTTAAAAAAATTATGCCACTTTATGACCACTTCTGTTTTTCAACTCTGCATGTTTGCAGTACATGTGGTCTCTTAAATTATTTGACCTTATAAGTTTTTATTATAGTAATTCTGATTTAGAATATTCTGTATATAAGTATATGTAGTACATGTGTGTACAATATTCGCCCTTTACCAGACACAAGCTTCCTCTAGAGCCACTGGTACAGATCCTCTGTGTTCTTCCTAGAGGCTAGAGAAGCACGGTGAATGTCTTCCCTGCCAAACTGTTCTTGAATTTACTGGCCAGCTTGCAGGTGAGGACATGGTGGTCCTTCCAGGTTAGAGAAATTGTCTCAGAAAGTCAGAGCTGGGAGTGATGGCCGAAGCCTCCTTGGATCACATCTAGATCTACTCTACTTATGTTTTTCCCAACAGGCAGTTTCCTGGCCTAAGGGGCTCCTACCTTTCCACCCTCAATCCATTCCAATGAGAAAGTTTATCCTGAATGTCCAGCCTGCATCTTCTCATTGCAGCTAAAATCCCTTACTACTACAGCCATCCATCCTGCAAGTGAAGAACAGGTTCTTCCTTTTCTTGCTGCAGCAGCCTTTTGCACTGTGAAGATGTTATGGGCCTCCTTTTCCAATTGTTCTTCCAGCGGAGTGCCTCTAGTCCTTCCTGCCTGTCCCATAGGTTAGATTCCTTGACTTCTGAGCATTTTAGCTGCATATTTTTGAAACTGTTCTGACTTCATTTTTCATGTCCTTCAGTGATAAGAACTTCAGACAAAGTAGTCCAGCTGTTGCTTTCACAGTGATAGGTGGAGAGAGAAGGGACTGCATCACATGCCATGCAAGCTAAAATCTGTTTTGTCACCCCAAAACAGTATTTGTCTTTTTCATTACTGTGTGATGTTGTTGACTCAGGTTCAACTTGTGACCTTCTGTAATGCCTAACTCTTCTCCTGCAGAACTGCTGTCCAACCAGTTCACTTGTTCTTCATGGATTTGGTAATTCATGCCTTAGGATTGGGTCTAATTGACTTAGCATGCTGTTATTTTAAGTCCCAAAGAAGTGTGCATTCCCACTGCTTTTAGCCTTGAGTTCATCACTGATTTATAAATGTAGTTTGGAAATGGTTACTCCGAATCTTTTTTCTGTTCACCGGTATTTGATGCCCATTGTTCTGGGACTGATCTTATTGTCAAATTCTGTGTCCATGGAGGTGAACTATTCCTGAAAATAAGGTGAAAAGGGAGGAAATAAACAACTTGGCAGTTTTAAAGAGGGGGTTTAGTCAGAGGAGAAGCTTCAGTCTGTAAATCTTGTTTGTGAGCTGAATACTTCCCACATTTGACTAAAAAAGGCTTGACCTCGTGCATCACTAACTTGTGGGATGGAAAATCCTTTAAATAGATTGCCCATATGTATATTTTTCTGTCTTGGTTTTGGCAGAGGTTTTGTTTAAATACCATTCAGCATGAGTGGTTTCGTGTCTCGAGTCAGAAGTCGGCTGTCCCTGAAATGGTTGGAGACTACATAACTGCTTTTGAAGAGATTTCTCCTGCTGTCCTCAGACATATCATCAATATGGCGGATGGAAATGGAAACACCGCTCTGCATTACAGTGTCTCACATTCTAATTTTGAAATTGTAAAGCTTCTTCTGGATGCAAGTAGGTTCACTTGTTTGCATGTTTTAAAACTTTTGTCTTTTGCAGTCCTCATGGGTGAAATTCTTGATGAGCAAGAGGTCAAGTTTGGGCTTCCTCCAGCAGATGTTGTACCTGTTGACAGTTTCGCAGTGGCTCACTTGGGTAGCCCGGAATCCTTGTTTCTAGTGCTAGCTTTGGAGATGGTGGTGATGATTCATGAAATTACAGAAACACACAAGTAAATTATGTAAAGAGTTGACCAGTGTTTGGGACAGATAAGTAGATCCCTGACTCTTGAACTGTAGTCCAACTTCAGTAGCACAAGCCTCCGGCAGTTTTCTCTGAAAGCAGCACAGCTGCTGCTCAGCCAATGGTAGGGTGCTGGTGGAGGAAGACTCATTCAGGTACAAACATCCATATTAAACACTCAAACTAGTCTAGCTTCATCGTACTAGAGTAGTTCAGAAGCTTTTTTTCTGGCCACCACCTTGACATGTCTGTGCTGCTCCCTTGAGACACTGGAGCAATGCGACATTGTGCCATATAGGAGCATTTTCCTTATCCATGAGCAATGGGGTGATGCTTCATTTAGTTGCTTTTGTTGCTTCCTTTTCCCAATCCCCTTGCAACACACATGCAAAGATGGTAGTGGCAGAAGGAAGACTCCGGAGCATCTGTTCCCCACATGTGCTAAGCTAGAAGGCAGCCGGCAGAAGTTGTCACATACTGGAGCTGGTCCCAGGCAGGATGAGATCCATTTAAGCCTAGTTTGCTCCCTGACTGAAATTTCTTTCTCTATAAACTAGTTATAAAACCTGTCACAGTTGGTTGTGAAGCTTAACTATGCCAACAATTAGAGTGTAACACACTGGAGTGTACACCTAGCACTATTTATAAATCCAGAAGGGTAGCATCAGATAAACAAGGATATTAACGATGCAGATCTCAGCTTCAATAACCCATCACATACGGCACACATGCAGAGACTTCCTCAGCAGCAAAGCCAGTGCTTTGAAATCTCTGGTCCTGTTTGAAGGCAGTCTATTGGGAAGAGTGAGTCACGCCAGGGGAATGCAGGGAATGTCAGGAGCACAGTGAAATGCAGCAAGCTGGCTCTTCAGCGTGGCAGTTGCAGGAAAGTGCTCCTCCACTATCTTAGGAACATGAAATGGTCATCTGCTGCTGGAAGCCTGTAGTTTACAGTGGCTGGTATGTTCCTGTGAACACAGTGGGTTTTAACTGTAAAATCCAGCAACTGTGACTAGTGCCAGGTAGCACACACACGTGCCTGCACTTGGAAAATATTTGCAAACAGCCAGATTCCTTCAGGTTTCAACACTTCCTCTGAACCATGTTTAAATGGTGACTACAGTCAGCTTTGCAGTGTGGCTGTATCACAGCCAGATTGTTGCTCCAACAGCTCTGTGTCTGTGTGTGTCTAGAGGGAAGAGCAGATGAGACAAGAGACTTCCGTGTCACCGTGCAGTGCTACCAACAGGACAAAGAGGAGACCAGCTCCTCTCATTAGCTGTATAGAAAAGGAGCTGAAATGTGACCTCAGAAAACACACCTCTGCTGAAGTAGTCTAGTCAGGGTAGGACAGCATTGCTTCCAATAATCATTCATTGATCTTTACATAATGCCTGTAGCAGAGTGTAATATTCTGTGACTTCAGTGACTTCAGAGGTGACTCTGAAAATAAGTTTGGGCTACTGGATATAAGGTAGAACAGGTGATTTCTATGGAACATGAAAAAAAAAATCCATTTTCTTACATTTGCACTTGTAGTGCTTCTGCAATATTCTCTTCACTTAAAAAAAAAAAAAAAAAAAAAGCCTTTGGCAATAAATCTGAAGAATTTCCTGAAACATTTTTGCTTGTTAAGATACTTGTGGTGCAATTTTAGCTCCAAGTTGAGAGATACTGTTTATGTAAGTCTGAGTCCTTGCTTTCCAGTACGGTGAGCACACTCACTGAAAGCCATGCTGTGTGGTAAACTAATAAGCCCTGCTGGATTTCTGCAGAACTTCAGGAACAGAGACAGGCAGGAGGTTAAGACCTGAACAGCTCTTGTCAGTTACTGGCACTACTTGGAGAACTTGACTGCATTTTTTTCCCCGAGTACTTTTGTTCACAGTCAAATACTCTGCAGCTCCCAAACATGTCAAAGTACACTTGCAGATCTTTAAAAAACAGCAGTTACAGAAAAATGTGCTGGGGAGAAACAGCTTTTCCACTGATGATGTCACTGGGCTGTTTTTTGTTTCACCGTTTCCTCAGGAGAGGAGCTTAAAGACTCTTCTGATGGTATTCTGGGGTTTCAAACCCAGGAATGGTCCTAACAGTCATGTCAAATTTCAGACCACTTGCTTTTACAAAAGAAAAAAAATAAACACACAAAGGAAGCCCTAAATGATGACATATAAAATAACTGTGCACTCTGTTGTGTTGCATACATGGTAGAAGAGAATCCTTCTCTTTTTCAGGCTCAAGAGCACCCCTGTTTATTTTTTTCTTCTCCATTTTCTCTTGAATTACTTCCATTATGAGAGCATTTGCTGCCTTTTCTTTTTATAGGCTGTTCTGGTAACAGTTTATTCAGTTCATTAGCACAATTGCTGCTTTTTTGGGTTCCTGCTTTCCAAAGAAATTATCTCATCCCTCTGCAGATGTCTGTAATGTAAATCATCAGAACAAGGCTGGCTATACCCCCATCATGCTTGCTGCACTTGCAGCTGTGGAAGCAGAGAAGGACATGAGGATAGTGGAGGAACTGTTCAGCTGCGGGGACGTGAATGCTAAAGCCAGCCAGGTCAGTCAAGCAGTTCACGGGACACTGCTCCCACTCCCGTGTCTCTTTGTCTTTCCTTCCAGGCTCCCATCGCTGCTCCAGCAATTCAGCTTTTGCAGTCATTAGTTTTACTTCTCTGCTGCTTTTGATGTTTGTGGGTCTGGTTTTGATTGCTTGAAACAAAACGCAACGGTGGAAGAACAGTTGAGCCTGTGGTCTCAATCCTTTCTAAAAATGAAGATTGACTGTTATATGAAAGAACCATTACTGAATTTTGGGAGCCATTTATAAATTCTGCACCATTTACCTCCTTCCAGGGAACACCAGATGTTTAGAAACAGATCTGGTATCTTCCATTAATTTAATAAATAGCTGTGTTAATGTGGAATATATTATGCATAAAAGGTGCCATTTAAATAATGGCAAGCAGAGCCTTGAGAGTGCTGTATAAAATAACAATACTTTTTTTTCCCCCTAGAAGAAGCACAATGCTGAAAAAAAACCCTGTCTGTGTAGCTATGTGGGTTTTTCTCTTCTTTCCCTGCAGGCTGGTCAGACTGCACTGATGCTGGCCGTGAGTCATGGGCGGATAGACATGGTTAAAGCTTTACTGGCCTGTGGTGCGGACGTCAATATCCAGGACGACGAGGGCTCTACAGCTCTGATGTGTGCTAGTGAGCATGGACATGTAGAGATTGTCAAACTTCTGCTAGCTCAGCCTGGGTGTAACGGCACCCTGGAGGACAATGTGAGTTGCCTTTCCAGTAGTGCTTCATCAGATAGCTCCTCCACTCTGGAACTTTTTCTAGTTATTTTTTTTTGTATGTGGCAGAGACCTGCTGAAATGTACTTGTGTGAATCTCTGACTCATAGCACCGAAGTACCGAAGGCATTAATCCTCTGCTTAGTGGTTCAAAGTGCTGTGATTATTTGGCTAATATCTTCGTTTTTCTAACAGACCTATTGTCTAACAGACCTACTATCTAACAGACAGTAGCAATTTCTGTGGTTAGCTGTAGGTGTGCAGTGGCTGGAACAGAAAAAAAGACATTTGCTAGCTCATGGTAGAACATCTTATCACATTCCTTCCCACTTTCCCAGGAGTTTTCCAGCTTCCAGTTAGGACTTCATCTGGTGACTAACAGTCTTACTGTGTTGCTTTTCTGCCTGTGGCAAACATCAAGCCTACAGTTCTCTTCACAGGATGTTCACACAGTATCTACTCCATGACTTTTGCAGGTACAGGTTTTGTGTCAGTCACAAAGCTACATTGTCCTGACGATAAACAGAGACAGGCTATGACTTCAGTGCCAAGCATGGCACTTGTATATTTCTTGTTTGCAAGGATCATTGCAGCCTACACTGTCAGCAGACTATTGATCTGTAGACCTCTCAAGCTTGAAAATGTTGACTTAGCTGGTTTCTTGCTAGTACTGTGTGCTCATTAACAACATCACTTCTTGGGTATATCTCCATTCTTCCTGCTGCTTTACATACTGAGCACTGAAATGGAGGATGGGTTTGAGATCTGGGAGGGCAGAAGGTGGTTATTTGTTGAAGCTGTTGCAGAGAGGCATTTCTGCTTGTTTGCTCTCCTGCTGCAGGAGCTGGCTCAGTTGCCCAGTTGTTCCAGAGGTGTGTAACAGCTGGCCTGAGGAGGAAATGTAAAGAAAGCCTTGATGTAGCAAACACTTTTTGGGGCAATCTAGGTTACTGCAGCCTGCATGCTGTTAGCACTATTAATCACAAAGTCAACAATTAAATTCTTTATGGGCGCATGACACTTCACTGTTCTTGTAGGCAGTTTAATACTGTTTCCCAAGCACAGCTTGTCTGTTGCTTGTTCATTTTATAACAGGTTTGTGAGATAATGAGATTTTTATTATTCCCTTAGCTATTCTGAATGTGACAATGATGCTTTTCCAATCAGCATGATCAGTAGTAAGCTGAACATACCACTGATGTGTGCCACTCTGACAGTGATTCAGCATCTCTGTTTAAGAACTTGGCTTTTCCTGGTGTTGACAGTGGAGTATTTGTTGTAAACTTGTAGTGTATTATATTGTACTGTAGCAAACAGCTCTTCTTGCTCCCTGTCTGCTCAGGACAATTAGATTTATGTGTAATCGGTCCCTCTAGTCTCATAAGAAGACTTTCCACTTGGACGCTGTCTGTCATGTCCCATGCTGGAAAAAGGGTTTATGGTTTCTTTAAATTGGTGCTGACCTCTCTAATACCAGTGCTACAGCAGTGGCTGGAAAATGTGCTCCATTCAGAGAGCCAACACAGGAGGCAGTCCCTGTGAGAGGACATTTCAAATACTGGCATTACTGTGGAAACTTCTGCATACCAGAACTAAAAGCCACACAGTGGACCAGCAAGCTGCTGTCAGATTTGTGCTGAAGCTGTAGCTGCATGTCTTGTAACTTAAACACCATCAGAGAGCAGGGGGTTGTAGCCATGTGATGCACCCATCTCGGGAAGGGAAGGAAGCAGGGAAGGCAGAGTTGGGGATGTGGCAGCTTTGCACAGGTGTGCCACTCTGACATCTCAGAGGTTCACATCATAAGTTGTCTTCTTCCTGGATCAAACATGGTCTAAAGGGAAAAGAGCAGGTCTGAAATTTACACTTTCAGCAAAAGCACTCTTTGCTTTTAGCAGCCTCAACAACTATGGTTTCTAGAAGCAATAATATCTTCTCAGTAACTGAGGTGACAGTGTTTGACCAGGAAGGACCATTTGTTTGTAATTAGAGTTCCATCAAGGAGCATTGGGAATTATGAATGCAACTGCTCTTAGTTGAGCTAATGGGATCTATAACACAGCAATTATTGTAACACAGCAATTATCATGATATCTGATTAGCATTTATTCCTCCCTTATCTGCTTTTCCACTCCTCATTGACATGCAGTTTCCTTCAGACAGCCCAATCTGAAATCACTGGTCTTACCCAGCATTACCTGTAATGTTACTGTGGTAATGGCATGATCATTCTTCCTCAGCAATAATTGAGACTCCTCACTGAGAGAAATTATGAGGCCTCTGACAATTGGACTGCCTCATAAAACAGCAGTGCAAGCCTTATTGTCACTTAATTATAACAAAAGAAATTAAACAAGACTCTAAATTAACCGAACTGTCTGTCTGAGCAGTAGAACCTCCACTCCATAACTTTCCTTCTCTGTGGGCTAATGGGGCTTTTAAGAGACCATACGAGCACTAATTCTCTGATTTCTTCCTTTCTTCCTTCAGGATGGCAGCACAGCACTTTCAATAGCCCTGGAAGCTGGACATAAGGACATAGCGGTTCTCCTCTATGCCCATGTCAACTTTTCCAAAACCCAGTCACCGGTTAGTACAGAACCTTCTACACTTTGTTTTAACTTGCTGCTCCTAAATATCATAGTAAATCATAAACAAAAAAATTAACCCCTCTTGGCAGCTGTGCAGCAGTACAGCACATGAAATTCTGAGTTTATTGGCAGGATAATTTTTATGGTGGTAAGCAGAATGTACGTTTTCAAATACAGGTTGACTGCACAAAGGCTGAACCTTGGCTGAAAGACACTTCCTCCTCCTCCCTTTTATCTGGGAGTGCAGATGCTCACTTAGAAGGGTTCACTGACTCTGGCTAGTGTGCAGAGGTGCTGTTGCATCATTGTATTTCTAATTATTGACCCGGTCACCAAAACACAGCTGTTTCTGGAGTTAAAGTGTTCTGGCAACTATCCACCTGCTCTCTGATCCCCAGCTCACTCTCCTGAGAAACTGCTGCTAAGTATTTCACTGTCTAAACAATATACGCTCTAAATTAGTAGGCTGTGAGGTGGCTGGCACTGTTCATCCTAAAATTAAAAAAAAATAAAAATAGAAAAAAAAAAAAAAGAGATTAATCTGTGTGGTTAAAGACAAGAGATAGAACAGAGTGAGTATGAGAGCTGTGTTCTCATTTGGCTGGCTGGAATGGCTTCCCTTTGATTAATTGTTCTTTCCTCTTCTCTAGGGCACTCCTCGGCTTAGCAGGAGGACATCTCCTGGTCCTACCCACAGGGCTACATTTGAGTAGTAATGCATGAATATCTGTAAAAATCTCTATGCCATCTTTAAGCTGCTAAATGTTACTGTTTTATTGAGACAGATACTGAATGTAATTGTCTTGTGCCTGAACTCACCAGCAAAGTGAAAGCAGAGACTAGTGCTAAAGATAGAAAACTGTAAACTTGAAGCAAGCATATAGTTAAGTAGTGCTCAGCTGAGGACCTTAGCTAGAACTGTTCTTTTGCTCACCTACTTGTCTTTCCATACACTGGCATAAATCCTGTTTTTCTTTGCTGTAGATTATCCTTTCCTATATTATGTGCAGCCTAAGACTTCCAAAGCAATCCATGCAGGGGCATCCCCGTGGCTTGGTTTTAATCGTTCTAAAATGTTTACTGTGCCTCAACTTTACCACAGTAGCCTCTTCATATATTTCATTCCAACATGATTTTGATGTTTTTAATTACTTTGAAAAATCAAAAGTTGCAGTTGCTTATATAGTCAGCTCCGTGGATCTTGAGCTGGTGGGTGAGTGGGTAGGTATTGGGGATAGAGCCTCTCGTCAGGACTGAAGTTCACTAAATAAGTTGCTAATTGGGGATAATGTATAACTTTTTATATGAGAGATACTAGTATCTATAAAATTAACTCGCACAGTATTTTCAACATTTTATATTCCTTAAGAATTAAAAACTACATGAAGAATTACATGTCCTATTACCATATTTTTATTAACTGTGTCAGTCTATAAACTCCATACATGTTTATTGGAGAGTAAAATTAGAGGTACCAGCTGTATATTCCCCTTGAGTGGAACTGAGCGTAGTTCTCGGTGCATATTTATGGAATGCTATTACCTTGTCACATTCACTTTAGTCATGTGTATTGAAATGTTTGAAGTGCCTTAGACTCTTGCCATATTTTCAGAATAAAATTTCATTATGCTTTTACTCCTCTCCTGGTTTACGCGTGATTTGTCATCATCCAGAAATGCTGTGGATTACAGCCGCAGCAGTGAAACAGGGTAGATTGGTAAGTCGAGGCGGGGAGGATGGGATGGCTCAGGCTTCAATGCAAACCGCATCACTGCCAAAAACAGCTTTCTCCTGATGACTGGCAGAGTTCAAAAGCTTTGCCTGTGATCTGCCTTCATTGGTCTTGCACATGGTGCAAAGGTTGGACCCTTTGCTGTTTGGGGGAGAAATGGCTTTTCTCTCGGCCATATGAAGCGTCATGGGAAGCCACTGAGGGACATTGTTCAAATGGCTTGCTTGAACTGCGAAGTAGTTGCCAACTGAAATAAAAGCCTTTGAGCTATATCCTCTAAACAATCCTGGCAGCTTTGTGAAGGAGTTGCTTTCTAGGTGGCTTTGGAGCAAGTCCTAAGCTAATGTCTCCATATCGTTGTTCGTTCAGACCTACATCATGAGACAGAGGAGGGCACCTCAATGCCTTCCTTCAAGGGACATCCACACTCTATGC